>NC_065517.1:35434057-35455639 GCF_006386435.1 Epinephelus moara
AGACGGCTTATAGTAGAGAAATGAACATTGAATTCACGGGGAACAGCTCTGGTGGACATTCCTGCAGTCAGCATGCCAATTGCACGCTCCCTCAAAACTTGCGACATCTGTGGCATTGTGCTGTGTGATAAAACTGAACATTTTAGAGTGGCCTTTTATTGTGGCCAGCCTAAGGCACACCGGTGCAATAATCATGCTGTCTAATCAGCATCTTGATATGCCACACCTGAGAGGTGGGATGGATTATCTCGGCAAAGGAGAAGTGCTCAGTAACACAGATTTAGGCAGATTTGTGAACAATATTTGAGGGAAATGGTCTTTTGTGTGTATAGAAAATGTCTTAGATCTTTGAGTTCAGCTCATGAAAAATGGGAGCAAAAACAAAAGTGTTGCGTTTATATTTTTGTTCAGTGTAGTATAGCATGTTGTTCGAAATCGTCAAAAAACGTCATAGTATAGCATGTCGTCTAAAATCATGGAAAATTGTCATAGTATCGCATGTTGTCTGAAATAATGAAAAAACGTCATAGCAAAATATGTTGTCAAAAATCACGAGAAAGTCATAGTATAGTATAGCATTTAATTATAATAACAACATCATAGTAAAGTCTGCCTTGTCCTAAATAATGTCACATTTTGATACGCCATAAAAATATGAAAAATGTCATAATACAGCATGTCATTAAAAAAGTCTGAATAAAAAAAAGTATTTATATTGTATGCCACTGAATTACTTTGTAAATAAGACATTATTGTACAGTATGTCTTAGAAATATATATTTTTTAAACTAACAACTTCATGATACTGTATTTCAAAATATCATTAAAAAAAGTCTTCCATGAAAATATAAAAAAGTCACAGTAAATTATGTGATGAAAATGTAATAAAAAATGTAACAGTATCATATATCATTGAAATGTCATGACAATAAAATTGAAAATATTGTGAAAGATGTTATAGTATAATAACGCATGAAAATATCACAAAAAATGTCCTCGTATTGTATGTCATGAAAAATATTGCAGTATAGTTTGCCATGCCATATCTATCATTAAAAAGTCATTGTATAGGCTGTCTCAGAAATATCATAGTAAAATAAATATAAATATAAATATCATAAAGAAATCTCATAGTATAGTATGCTTTAAATCATAATATAATATTGTATAAAAATATCGTGATCAAATTATTGTATGTCATAAAAATACTTAAATTTTATAGTGTAGTACCCCAGAAAAATGTTGGAATAAATGTTGCAGTGTAGCATGCCACAAAAATATTATAAAAAATGTCTTAGTGTAGTATACCTTAAAAAAAATCATTGTAAAGTATATGGTAAAAAACATTTCATAGTATATTATGCTATAAAGTATTATAAAAACGATAATAGTATAGTATGCTGTAAAAATATGGAAATAAGGAAATTGTGAAAAAAAAAGAAAAGAAATAATAATGAAATAAAAATCAACTCCTGGAAAACTAAACTTAACCTAAAATTAGAATTAAGTAACACCTCCTAATAATCGACTAAATAATTAAGTATTTACTGAATTAATTTGCCATTTATTTGTTTAATTGTAGATTTTGGTTTATATTTTCATATAAGTACTATTTTCATGTCTTGTTTTCCTTTTTCTTTTTTCTTTTTTTTAAATATTGAACAGACTGGGGCATGAACACCGAGCTCTGCTTTTTCCTTCCAATGTCAGTTTCAAGGTTTGAGCACCTGACGACTGGAGGTGTCCTGAACCAGCAGAGCTTCAGACCCAGCTGTCAATCAACTTCACGTCAGCTCCTATTGGCTCGGCTGGTGCTGCAGGGCGGGGCAAGGAGAGCTGAGTGCATTAGTTTGCCTGGTTTTCCTCAAAAATCAAACGCCAGGGCCGTATTAAGGGGATGATAGACATGCTTCCCAGTTCCTGGCAGGGTCGCCCCTCCTGTTCCTTGTTACCCGACTCTTTCCTGAAATTGAGTTTATCTGATTGATGCCGGTAAGGCTCATTCCACAGTTAGTAAACGGCCTGTAATTTAAAACAGATCTACAGAGATAATCAGTGTACGAGGAATGAGGAGAATGTTCTGAGTTTTCCCCCCTGAAAGCAGAACCGCCCCATCTCTGTGTAAATAGAGTAAGGTGTGTGTGTGTGTGTGTGTGTGTGTGTGTGCCTATGTATAGGGCTGTGATTAAGGGAAGTGCTGGTTTCATGCTGTAGGTGGGTGGAGAGCTGTCTCAGGCTATCTTTGCTCCTCTCCAAACATGGTCAAATTTCAGTCCAAATATAGTAAAACGCCGCAGCTCTTACTTGACTTTCAAGACATTTAGGTAGTATGGTGTTGGAGGCACGCCGGAGACCTTCCTGTCCTGCACGCCGTGCGTGTGTGTGCTGTTTAAAAAGCGCACACAGCAGGAGCGTTGTGGCCTGGTTTGCCTTACTAGGACAAGCCAACATGGAGTCATAAGCAGAAGCAGGAGGGTTTATTCAAACTCCCACTTGCCTTTTCAAAAACCCCCAACATCCCAGTTACAGCATGCTCCTGTTGCCTAGCAACCGGCAGGGTCTTGAGAGAGAAGAGAGGCATCATAGATGTGTATGTATATCCACTGCTGAGCGCGAGAGCAAACACTCTGTGCTGCCTCTCCCTCCCCTGTGAGCAGCTCACTCTCTCCACAGCCTCAGTGCCGTGTAATGGAGCCAGTATTACACACCGCCGGTCCTGCCGCTGCTCAGCGTCGTCACCTGATGACACTGCACATGAAGAGAACGCCACGCTCATCAACTTTTATTACTGACACTTCTGTGTGGTAGTGCTGTCTTTATCATGGACCCAGCCCCCCAAAGGTCACGGCAAAATTTCTGCATTCTCTTGTAGTAAATTTGCACTCTTGCAATACTTTTTGCATTGTCTTGAAATAGATTTTTGCATTTCCTCACAGTAGGTTTGCGTTCTCTTGATACATTTTTCATTCTCTTGCGTTGCTTTTACATTATCTTCCAATAAATTCTGCATTCTCACAATTACTTTGCATTCTCCTGTAGTAAATTTTGCACTCTCACAAAACTTTTGCACTCTCTTGAAATACATTTTTGCATCCACTTACAGTACTTTATCTTCTAACAATAAAGTCTGCATTCACAATACTTTCACCACCTCTTGTAATACTCTTGCGTTCTCTTGAAGTAAATTTTGCACTCACAAACTTTTACATTCTCTTGCAATTGACTTTGTTCTCCCAAGTTTTGCATTCTCTTGAAATAAATTCGTGCATCCGCAATACTTTCACAATCACACAATACATTTTGTACTCTCTCGCAAAACTTTTACGATACTTTTTTTCTTCCATTCTGAGCCATGTTTCCACTCAGCAGCTCCCAGCAGAATGCCCCAGTACGCATCATCACATTGAATTTGACTTTGAACTGGGAATTAATTATGCAGATAGAGTACTAATGAACATTACCAAAGCTTATTCATCCACACTGCATGCTTGTGTGCTGCTGTAGGTTACAGATGCAGCAGTTTTCCAAAGGCTTCATTCAGGTGCAAAAGGAGTCGGGACCCTTTTATTACCTGCAACCTTTACGTAGACGTATATGTTATTATATTGTTCTTTATTATATTGCTTTGTTTTTGTACATTTACTTATATTACGTTGTATTTTTTTTTCTACTGATGCTTCCTGTTTGCACTCTCACAAAGGATGAAGTTATCATTTGATTTCTGAAGTTTTCATATTTCATATATTCCGTAACGAAAAGTTTGCCATCAACCGCTGCTGTTTTTTTTTACTTCAGCCATGCAGCCAAATGCTGTAACGTTTATAGTGAAGTTAACGTTATCCAGCTTGTTTCCACAAGCCAGTGTTGCTAATTCTTTTCCGACATAAGTAGCTAGCACTAACTCAAAAGTTTGCTGTAGGTCACCAAATGTTGCCCTATGCTTATTTACATATTGGTGACATCAGTGTGTACTAAATTGCATCAAGGTTAATGGAAGCATTAAAATTTTGGTTAACTGGATTCAACATAAAACTTCTCAGCTCAAGACACTGATACTAGTGCACCACTTTGTTGCCCGTCCAATTCAGAGAGAGGGACATCATGCCAAACTATCTACAACTGAGCTCCTATTCCTGTGATCAGTGTGCGCATCAATGGCACAAGAGCCGTGGACTGCGATTACTCTGGGCAGAGTGCGTAGTTATTAATTACAATACATTTCTCTTTTTTCTGGATGGTCTGAAGAAGTTGCTAAATTTGTCACTGGTTGCTTTTTCGAACTGAAGTTGCTAAGAGGATCAGAAATGGGACTAAATCTAGCAAGGCACTGTCACAAGCACTATCGTTAGCTTACTTTGTATGGCTAACTATATCATTAAAAAGACATTAACAAAACGCTGAGTGACATTCGGCTGTACGTTACGTCCACAGTCGACGTGTAACTTTACGCAAGAGTAGCTACGATGATATGACGATGTTTAATTGGAACCTTAAAGTACTGCAGGACGATGCATCATCTAATACCAGGAAATTAAACAAACCTCGCCCAGACCCTTGTGGGACTCCTTACAGATGATTTTCACAATCAAACCTTAAAAAAATGACATGAGACACGATAAAGTTCATGGTCTTTTATTTGAAAAAAAAAAAAAAAAAAAAAAAAAAAAGACTAGCATGTACAACTTGGAATGAATGTAAACTGAACTCAGATGAACAGTTGCGAAGACTGGTGCGCTGACACTCCTAACAGCGTGCGCTGCGAACACAGTACACCCCTCACTATGCTCTCGTCTGAGTCGAGAAACAGAAGAAGAAAAAGAAAAAGTGAAGGCCAGTGATTCTCTCTTGCAAGAAAAGAGGACAGACACTCCATCTCAGCGAAAACAAAAGAAAAAGAAAAGAAATAATAGAAAGCTCACCGTAAGACTCTTTATGTCCCCCCTCCTTTAAAAAGGGCAGGACGCACAACTACTAAGATGGCCGTCCAAATAACATAACAAAAACAAAAGAACATGCCAAACATTTGAAAATGTATTTTTTGTACATTGTTTTTTTTTTTTTATCTCTTTTTATCTAGCATACAATTAAGTCCCGTTCCACTTTGACGCTTGAGTTAGAACCTGGTTACTCTCTCATCTTCACAGTACAGGGTTCCTCTCCAAATACAAAAAAACTGTACCAAACCAACAAGAGGACAGCTTATAGTGGAATCAGCACGCTCTGGTAGCCCGGAGGAGGGATGAGGGGAGGGCGGGGGGGTTAGTGCTCCGGTCTCAAGCTGCATGCATGAAGAACAGAAAACAGAGAGAGAAAGAAGAGATGGCCAGCCCAGACATTTACCACGAGCAAATGGAACTGGAAGGAGTTCGCCAAATGCTTCTGCTTTAGTCTGAAGGTAGTAGTTACAGGGTTTGTTGTTATTATTGTTACTTGTTAAGTACTGATGCTAAACTGATCTCCGGGGGGAGGGGACAGGATCACTAACCATCATTTTCATGCAGATATTTTTTGTATATTTTTATATTTTTCCTGTGTGGACAGAAGGATATTTTATTTCAACATTCAATTATTTTCTATACAGAAACAGTATGAATAAATGAACATTTTTTTTTTCCAAGAGGTAAGTAAAACATTTTGATTTTTTTTTTTTTTCCTTTTTTTTTCTTCTAAGAGGGGACAGGACGGGGCGGGCAAGCTTCACTTTGCAGTCATCATCTGTACAAACTCTGCAGAGAAAGACAAAGAGAGAGAGAGGACAAAAGACAATGAGGACATGAGGTTTAAGGCTCCGGCTCAGCCTGTTGCCAGCGAGAGCAGTCACCTGCTAAATTGTTAAATGCTTTATTAATTTTTTAATCAACTTGAGCAGGTTCAGAACACACATCCTAATTAGTGTCCCCTTTCCAAACGGCTTCCACGTTCATCTCATTAAACCCATTTGATTAAAAAGCTCTGGCGTTGTGCTTACAGTTGTGGAGATGCACATAAAAACATAAATAAATAAGAGGAGGCTGTCACTGTCTGCCGAGCACATATTCTGTGCGTGGTACAATGCGAGTGTAAAAGTAGGGCACTTTTCAGCCAAAGACTTATGGACTGTTCATAATATATCAACAGCCTTCTAGAAAATGAGCGCAGTCTCTCGTGTAATGTGCCAAGGGAGCGACGATAGGGGGGAGGGAACAGAGAGGCAGCAAGAAAGGAAGAGTGAAAAGGCTCCTGGCGCCCTGATGATAATTCAGAACGATGGCTTTCTCCCATCTCTATTTCAGCAGGCTCCATGTATAGCCCCTATCTAATAACTAATATTATGTGTGGCTGGCTTGTCTTGCAGTCGCCCTCAGAGAAATACACAGCTTGGAAAATGAAGTGCTCTGCTCCCCCCCACGTTTAATAAAAGCTTACACCATGGCCTAGAAACTAAAGCTATTTGTGCACCGTGACATTTTAGCATGCGCTCCCTTCACAACCCTCTGTCTTTTACCTTCGTAGTTGACCTGTCCGTCTCCATCGATGTCTGCTTCTCTGATCATCTCGTCCACCTCCTCGTCCGTTAGCTTCTCTCCCAGGTTCGTCATGACGTGACGGAGCTCTGCGGCGCTGATGTAGCCATTGCCGTCCTGGAAACATGTGGCATGGGATCAAACGTGTGAAACAGGGAAAGTCCCACAGGCTAACCAGTGATGGGGGAATTGATAAATAAGAAGACATGATGACAGGTGTGAAGCAGGCAGGAAGTCAGAAACTCCCACTAGCCTGGCCTGGCTAAACTTTCTCACCTGTGAGTCATCGTTTAAAAAGACTCTCAGATGACGACATAAACGGAAGGTAAAAATAAAACTGGTTAATAAAAGCTTTATTTACCTTGTCAAATACCCGGAAAGCCTCACGGATCTCCTCCTCGCTGTCTGTGTCCTTCATTTTTCTGGCCATCATGGTCAGAAACTCAGGGAAGTCGATGGTTCCATTACCTGGAAGCGGTGATCAATGAGGAACATTTAATCAGCAAATATTGCAATTACTTAAAAGCAAACTCAGATAAGTCGAGATAATGTGACCCGGCATTTAGCTGATGAAAAGCAACTGACTGGAAATATTCAGAGCCGACGACTGGACCACTTAATATTCATTTAGTCCGGTCGTCCTGGTTTACTTCATCCTATGGGCCATAACTTTACTACAGAGGCGTTCCTCGTAGCAGAGACTCCTGAACGAGTGTTCATCGTTCAGGAGGCTTTAACCGGGAGCCCAATTATCCACAGAGGTCTCTTCTTCTCCAAAACAAACAGACCAGGTGATTTAAACCACAATAAACACTGAATTCATCACTTTCATGTTAAAATTCAGTGTTTTTCGGATGCTGTTTGGTACAGCAGGTGCTGGAGCCGAGCTGCGGCTTATGTTTGCTCAGCTTGTTTCTCTGATAACTTCAGGAAACAAATAGTAAAAATAACAAAGATCTAAAAAGTGTATAGTAAAAATGTGGCTTAAAACTTTTAAAAAGTCAAGGACAACCACAACCCTGATGCATGCACCAAGAGGACATGATGCCAATGACAGGCAACGGTGGAAAAAAATGACATGCAAGGTGTCTTTGATGAAACAAAGATGAACATTGTTGGAAACATTTGGGATCATTTAAGTTCACAGCTCATCTAAATATAAAACATTGGTTGAATCACACCCCACCCTTAGGCACTCTATGGGGCAAACAAAACCCCAACAGTGACCCAAAATAACCATATAAACGCCTTTAAAACACTCAAATCCGTGGGATTTATTACAAATAAAACAAGACAACAAGACAACAAAAATCCCGGGCTGAGAGGCAGCAGGACCAGCAGTCCCCACACCACAGGCCTCTTGTACAGGCAAGTATAAAGTAAAACCACAGTAATAGATTCAATTGTAGGTTTGAAGATTCATAACATTAGACATGTGGATTTGATCGCAGAAAAGCTTGGATCATTTTGAGAAAAACAAATTAAAAGATGGATGAATGACATTAGGTAAAACAGTTGTGGCAATTACAACCTCACATATTCAAATGTAAGACTATTTACTGACTTTAAAGGCCTGATATTTACCAAATTTAAGACTTTTTAAGGACCTGCACACGTCCTGCTTTAATGTGCACCTTCCTTCCTGTGTTAAACACCGCTACCGCAGGCTGAGAGGAGGAGGTGGGGTTGGGATGTATGGGTGTAAGTGACTCTGTGTGTGTTTCCCTTTCTTCCTCAGGGAAGCCCCGGGAAGATGCTGCATATGTTATACACAGCGCAGCAGGATTGCTGGGGGACCCGAGCCAGTCATCCATAATGTAGACATATAGTATACTGTGCAGCGAGGCCTTCAAGGAGCCTCGGTAAATCAAAGACTTGTCTCTACTGGTGTCAGAAACAGCAGCTGGAGGGGAGGAGAGGAGGCCGAAAAAAGGGTGGGGAGCTTCAGTCCAGATACTACATACTATAGGTCCACTATTATCTGTCCTTAAGGGACTGTTCTTTACTTATCAGATAAGGGAGGTGGCCTTCCCTCCCTCCAGCATAAATTAGTTACCCTTTGATGTTTGAAAGTTAAAAGTTGAAGTTGAAATCCTGGAGTTGATAAAAGCACATTTTTTCACTCTTGTCGTGCATGCTGGTTAGTTTGTGCAAATGGGGTTTTTGGCAACATTTTAAAAAGACGTCGAATAAACTAGGATTTACGAGCAGACAAGTACATTCCTCGCCCTCTAGCTACATGACTCAACCGCCATAACCTACACGTCAGTCCACATTCAGCCCCCTTCGCTCCTTGGCCTGGAAGAGGAAGTCCCAAAAAAACTGCTAAGTTAGCAATTAGCTAGCTATGAAGTAGTATGTTTTTAAAAAAGGTGGTAAAGGCTAGGGTAATGGGAAGGCTACATCTGATAACTTATGCTAACTTGGCATTTAGCTAGCTATTAAGTTTTACATTCTAAGACAGGTGGTTAGGGTTAGGGTAAAGCTACATCTTGTTACTTATGCTGATGCTAACTTAGCAATTAGCTAGCTATGGAGTTTTATGTTATAAGAGCGACGATTAAGTTTAGGGCAAGGGTCATGGGAAGGCTATATCGACTACTTATGCTAACTTAGCAATTAGCTAGCTCTGAGGTATTACATTATAAGAGAGGTAGTTAAGGTTCGGGCAAAGCTACGTTTTGTTACTTATGCTAATGCTGAGTTAGCAATTTGTTAGCTATGAGGTATTATGTTGAAAGAGATGTGGTTAAGGTTCGGGCAAAGCTACAGCTCATTACCTATGCTAATGCTAGGTTAGCAATTAGCTAGCTATGGGGTATTACGTTAAAAGAGAGGTGGGTAGCTATCACCTTGAGGTGTTTGTCTTGTACTCGTGGTGGGCGTGGTTTACAGGGGCGTGTTGTGTGCGGTACAAACAGATTGTGTCTGCAGCTACATGTCTGATGGAAACATTCATCCTATGAACATAACACTTTATTTCTTTTATTGGTTTAACTCAGGTGTACTTTAAATTTCACTAGTTTATTGGTTTATCTATTATTTTATTATTCAATTTTAACATTTTTCATCAGTTCTGAGTCACATGTCTTAGTATCTTTTATTGGTTTATTCTTAATTTTTATTATTTCATGAGGTTTTGTTCCTAGTTTTGTTAAATCTGACTTTTATGGTCAGTTTCTGGCTTTATTTTGAGCCTCGCACTTTGTGCAGCAAACTGTGCCTCCACCTGGAATTGAATGTGCTGTATAAATAAAGTTTTGCTTGCTGCTGTGCTGGTGCCGCATGTATGCGTGCGGTAGGATCAATATCCATGTTACTGTTGTCAAGACAGGATTACCAGGGGATCAGACCCTCCTGACAGAGGAAGGATCTATGAGGAACTCAGCAGCTCACCGACCGCAACCACAGCAGGGAGGACGGGAGGGCTGGCGGTGACTCTAATGGCGGTGAGCGGTGCTTTCATGCAGACCTGGAGATGATGGGAGACGGCGTGGCGGTGTATTATAATTAAAAACTGACACAAAAAAATGTCAGGGGATTGAGGAGAAGGTCAGGGACACCGAGGGCACAGCACCCGGGAGGATTAGCCCTGGGGTGGGACGGATGGGGTGGAGGGATTGTACGCAGATTAACCAATGACAGAGCACGCCTCAGAGAGCGGGATACAGAGAGAATAAGAGAATAGATGTATGTGTATGTGTGTGGAAAGAAAAGGGATGCAGCAGTAATGTGATGGGGCAGATGGTGATCTCATAGCCTGGGGTAACAATCTAAGGACCTGTTATCTAACACACAGAGACAGCCAGCAGCACCGAGGGAACACATGCTGCCACTGGGGGTTGGGAGGAAGGCTGATGGAGGGGGGGGCTGTCCCAGTCCTGGAGGAGGGACGGACTGGAAAACCATCATCTGAGGGGGGACAATGAGTGAAGAAGCGAGGCAGCCCTCAAGTGATATCTGCTCAACTGCACCTCCAGCCAGCTGCTGCGGTGGAGGGAGGGAAGGAGGGATGAAGATCGGGAGGAAGGCAGGCGGGATGAGAGAGAAAATGGTGGGAGGAAAAGAGAGAGAAAAACGAGAGGGAGGGAGAGAGTGGGTGGCAGAGAGGGAGATGGAGATGAGGGAGCTGTGAAGAGGAGAGAATATAAGGAGTGAACCGAGTGGGAGATGGTGCGATTACACATAAGAGGTGCTGACGCAAACTATAGAAGGCTGAGGCATCTCGCTGTGTGTGTGTGGTCATCGCTTTTTTCCTGCATCATAAAGCCAACTTCCATCCCAGAGATGAGACAGAGATGTCGGGTTGTGTAATGATGACGAGTGATGCGCTGTGACTAAAGCTAATATTTAATATCTTTTACATATTTCAGCTCAGCCTGGTCGGGAACATGGAAGCCCCTGCGTCGTCTCACTCAGGTGTGGTTAGCTGGTTGTGAGATAAACAGCAGCGTTTCCATCCGATACTGTAACACACACTGTTCATAAACTGCGTCTCGGCTTTTACAATCCAATCGCCAGCAGCTTTCCGTTCCATCCTCCCCTCCATTCATTGTAATTCTTTGCCACAGCCTCCTTGTTTGGTAAATAAAGCTGATTTTCAATGGGCCGGCTGACATCCCATGGCTGCCGATGTGGGTACTGGATGTGCAGAGCGCAGAGAGGCCTTATGTAACCACTTTTATTTTCCATTACTAGCTTCATTGCTGTCTGACCTAGATTGCATCAGCCAAGGGAGGCAGAGGCAGAACAAGGGGATGTTAGTGATGGTGTGTGTGTGTGTGTGTGTGTGTGTGTGTGTGTGTGTACTTGCTCCTGGGTGTAACTGAGGGGGAGGGCGCTGAGGATGGTGGGAGGACGTATCAATAAAGGGGCAGCCAAACTGCGGTGCGATTGATTTCTCCTGATCAATGCAGTCCCATTTACAAAATCCTATAAGCTGACAGAGCAGCGCTCGGGTGAAGGCTCAGGCTCACTGACAGCTAACATCCTCGACTCTGCTGCCCAAGGACGGTCAGTCTGGGAGCTACTAGCCAACTTCGCCGACTCCTCTGTCTCTAGTTTTGTGTCTTTAATTCTCTGTCGATCACAGAGTCTTTAGAAGACGCTGCAGTGGAGGATAACGACTCGGTGAAACTCTGTTAATGAGGTGACTTAGGGTTGAGATGTGATGATGTGTGATGTGACGTTACAGACCAGCAGGGCCCAACAGTAAGGATCGCCCGATTGCCTGTGGCAAGTAAAATGCCACGTCGGACTAGTAAATCTAGCAGCTTACTTGCCTGATCGGGCCAAGTTGTAAAAAAAGAATTGCATCATTTTTTCAGAGCTGACTATGGAAATAGCGAAGGAGTGTGCCATCTCACTTTATTCTCATTAGGACTAAGTGGAATACTTGAGTATTCTGTACAGATAAGGTACTTTTACTCAAATCTTCATTTGAGTAGCTGTGTTCAATCTATTACTCTTGTGATTTAAAATGATCTAAAGCTCAATTCTGAGGCTGTTCTGTAAATATTTTTGTCAGAAATAATGAATGAAGCAACTTCTGATCAACCCACATCAATTTCAGGTTTAAAATAACAACTTCCTGTTAAGTCCCACCCACTTAGAAGTTAAAGCCCACAAACTTCCCGACTAAACTTCACCCTTTCCGAGTGCATGCATGGATACAGATCATTTAGTTGGTTGAACAGTGGGGCTGCAAAGGTGTAGTGGTTTTAATATATATCATGATATAAAAATTGATGGTTATCGTACCGTGTACTGAACGGAGAATCTCAACTTTATTTTAGTTATCTACAAAAGGGAGACTTTTTACGTAAAGAAAATGGTTTCCAGTAGGGCTAAACATTTAGTAATACAGTAATAAAACATTTATTCAACCAAAAATAACCCTTCTCTTTTTATTCCTTTACAGGTCATTTTGACTTTTAATAATAATAATTCTGTCATACCATATGATACAAACCTGTCAAACAGATACAGATAACGTACGTGTGCGTGCTAATCCCTACTTCTCATCTCGTTTGAGAGTTGCACACATGCTGCACCAATCAGGCACTTGTGAGAAAATAATTGCGGGTAAAGAGAAAGTTTATTTTATCAATGTCTTTTAATTGTCTTATTTTGTTGTCCTGCTTTTATTCCAATGTTTTTATCGTAACATACTCGTTTCTGGTGTGATCTCACTTAATCCATCTGCCTTGCAAGGTAATTTCTATAAACAGATATCTGCATATGTTCGCAAAATCTGTGGGCAAAGGAAAGATTTTGGTGTCTGAAGTCCTTCCGTTTGTAGGCTGTTTGTAGTCCAAGTAGTGCCGACCAATCACTGCAGGTAAACAGTTGGTGTGGAGAATCAGAATGCCGAAATGCAAACTCAGAACTCGTGAGCCTCAGTTGATGAGTTAGTTTTATATGAGCTTTACATTTCTGCATTGATCTGCAAATATCTATGATGAAGTCTTGGCTCAGATATCCGCTGGCTACAACGGATCAGCCAAAAATACTGGACTCTGATTTGGGCAAACATGGAGGAAGAAAGTTAAGCTGTAAATACAGAAAGCTGAAACACTTGAAATTATTGTTCTCACGTAGATTAAAGTTTCCATTTAGAGAGATTTTTTATTGTTTTTATTTCTATTGTTTTGAGTTTGTATGGAAGTTCCACATGAAAGAAGAAAATAATAAAATGTGATGAAGTACAGCGTTAAACCTTTTCTCAACTGGATTTACAGAGAAAATACTGCATCCTGACATAAACTGTTACTGTTATATAAAATCACATAAAGCGTGTCAGAAGATTTTGGCCGTATCGCCCACCTCTGAGATGAAGAGAAGAATCTGTCTGAGTTGTGGCACTCAGCGTGGGGCGCTAACACTGACAGTCTTTTGACACTTGGCTCGCTCTACTCACCAGCACTGTGAGCACCTCCTGCGCATCTATATCCCTGACATTGTCAACTCTGATGGAACTGAACACACAGTGACTAAACTGCTGACACAGAGAGACACGTCATCTGAAAATAAAGCTGGCCAGACAGTTGGCTCGGACAGTTGGTTGACAGTTGGTAAAAAAAAAGGGAGGGAGGTGGGCAACAACACCGCTGATGTGCTCCGAGACGGGGCCGTAATGGATGCTGTTTAATCCCTCATGCAGTTGTACCAGAGGTTTTACCACTGGAGTTGTGCAACAAAATGGTGACGTGAAATTACGGTTCTTTCCCCAAATGACTGAAATTAATGGATAAATCTCTCAAAGAACTGTGGCACCAAAATTGGAATTTTACTGTAAGTCATTTCGCTGATTAAAAACGGGGGTGTGAACAGGAAAGGATCAGTTAAACTGCTGGTGGGAACAGAATGGCATCACCTTATTAACCTAAATATTAAAATCCTTCCTACTCGCTCACAGTAGACTTTGTAAAATGTGAGCACAATTAACAATTTAACTGCTGATTGTCCATCTTTTAAATACATTATCCAAGTAAATTAAGTCAAAAATGTACACATTTTACTTTGCTGGATTGAAAATTATTCACAAAATAAATGTTAATTCCTGCTAGTATCCCATGATGAGGTAGTCCACTCCTCCAGTCCAAAATTATGACCAATCTCAAGATTTAATAAGTGTTAGATGAGGTCTATAGTGTGAAACCTACTAATATTAACTGTTAAATCAATGTGTTTGTAGAATAAGATACTTCTGATTCTACAGCTCTTCAAACTTCATCATTTAGGACCAATTAAGAGGAATTTACTCGCTCTATATGGCATCTGGTAAGACCTAGCCAAGATAACAATAATTACCTCAATATAATTTTCCTGGATAGAAATATAAGCAAAGTAGTAGTAGTAGAAGAAGATGACACCAGCCAGCAAGATAATGCGTAGACTACAGTAATGTTATAACATAACGTAACAACAAAGTTCAACACGCTCATAAAGTTTTTTTTAGTGTGATTATTATGACCATGGATAACAGCCCTGGACTACCCCACAACTGAATTCACCATATGGCGTTAGCTAAAGTAGCTGTATGGGGAGTTTACTCATCTAATGCTAATGGTTAGTTATCGTTACGTTAGCTTACGTGACTTGTGGCTAAAGCCATTTCATTAGAATGAAATGACAACATAAACAGATACAAAATAAATAAAACTTTAATTAGGGCTGGGTAATAAAACAATTATTAGCAATATAGTTTTCCTTGACAGAAACATAATGAATTTCCAATAAATTGTTGTCGTTACAACGCTCACAATCTCCTAAAGTTAGTTTTAGTATGATTGTTTTGACCATGTATAACAGTGCTGGGCTACACCAGGACTGAATTCGCCAAGCAATGTTAGCTACAGTAGCTGTGGGTAGTTTTAAACCGTCTATGAAAAGTTTGACACGCTGTTGACCAGAATTAAGATGTCTAAAGTTGTCAATTTGTTGTGTTATTTATTGACATTATTTTGATTCTGAATCTACCCCAGATTTGAGAAATATCCCACTGTTTGGTCAATGTTTGTCAAGTTCTGACAACAGTTTACACCAAAATTAATGGTTCAATTTCTTCAACTTTCACTCGGGAGCAAAAATCAGCCTTTAAACTTGAAAGATATAATGATTTGACATTTATCATAATAATTATCTATATCAACTGATATGAACATTTTTATCGGTGCAACATTTTGGGCCATATCACCCAGCCCTAGTTCACATAAAACTGATTTATTACATACTAGGGATGCACCGATTTTATCGTCCGAACATTGGTATCAGCAGATATTCGCCTTGTTGGCTGCCATCAGCCTATCAGCAAATAAGATAACATTCTACTATGGCAATGGCCAGTGTTCTTCTTTTGTGTTTGTGTCACATCAATTTTGCGCTGGCCAAATAGCAGAGCTTGGACGAACATCCCAGGGACAACAGAAGACGTGCTTGGGACAAACAGAGATTTTCCCCGAGACACCGTCAGGATGAAAGGAGGCAATAAACACACCCTGTTGTTTTCCTGATAATACTTCTCTGTGAACAACAACTCCATTTTGGTACTGGTAGGAGAAGAGCTAGTTAACGTTAGCTGTTAGCAGCCGGTGGTGGAACTAACAGCTAAAAGAGGTTCCACTGAGCTACATAATGATATGTTCATGCTCCATTCAGTAAAAAGGAGTATTTGTTGAAGGTAAATTATAACATTGTCATGATGTGTCCAAATGTTATCTTGTTTTTAGTAAGAAATTTTAAATAAATACAGCTGTTTGGTGGTGAATTCATTGTTTTCACAGCAATAGATATTAGAGAGGGAATTATGATTTATTATACATAGCAAAACGGCTTTTGAGGCAGTTTTTTGTGTAAGAAGGTTATATTAAGTTTTGTTTCATAAATTTGAATTAGTGCTCATTCAAAGATGGTGTGATAAAGGGCTGAATGACTTTAAAACAGTTTATTTTTTCATAATCAAGATTTCATTGTTTCCCTGGCACAAAAGGGGGAATGAATAAAAACAAAAACAAAATAAACAAAAAAAAAAATCAGTATTGGTCAAATTATCATTTCAAACATTGGTATCTGCCGAGAATTTCACAATCGGTGCATCCCTATCACTGACATATTAGTAATGAGTAACTCACAGGTGTTAGTATCATGGGTAAATCATGTATGTATACTGACCGTCAGCGTCCACCTCATTGATCATGTCCTGCAGCTCAGCCTCTGTGGGGTTCTGGCCCAGCGACCTCATGACGGTGCCGAGCTCTTTGGTGGTAATGGTGCCATCACCATCCTTGTCGAATAAGGAGAAAGCCTCCTTGAACTCTGCAGGGGTGGAGGTGAGACGGAAAGGTTAGATTACTGTTGCTGTGCAGTTGCAGAAACAGGTTATGTTAGGATGTTAGGTCGGGAAGGTTAATCCATCCCTTGTGACTGGAGGGGCTGCGTTAAATAAGTTCATGCTCGTCTGTAAATTAGCCCACATGAGAGCGGATAGAAGTGATGCTGTTAAATGTGCTGAAACCTCACAGGGATCCTATCTTACACTGCGGAAGAAAAACAGAGAATGCTGCAGAATATTGGGAGCTGAGAAACCAGATTTTATTGTAGGAACTTGTCTGCAGCAGCTTGTACGAGCACGCTCCTAAACTACGGGCCATAAAATCCCGTCCAGGGAGGTGCAGGCAGTGCTGAGCATTAGCCTTGAAGCTTTAGCACAAGCTAATTAGCCACAGAGGGGGCTTGACTGAGGAGAAATTGCGCAGCATCCAGTTTTAGTACAAAGGCCACATCATTTATTTATCGAGAATATCAAGGTGCCTTGGTGATTGAGACTACTCATAAGCTCGCCTTGAAAACTGTCTATTCATTGTGGCTTCATGGGTTTTAATCCTGACTCATGACACGCTGTAAATTCTTCTTCCCCTCATTTCCTGTTCATTTCGAAAAGCTAATGATCTACCGAGGGAGAGCGGCTGCCAAATCCTTCAACGTTCTGTTTCATTACGTACTCTCTCTCTTTAAGTGGCGTGGAGGCAACCAGAACTGCTAATGAGAGATATTACCTTCATCATGTGACGGGGGGGTTTATTGAATAACACAGTGTGCAGCCAGTAAACACATGAAGAAAGGACTCAGTTACAAGGAGGAGAAAAGGTCTTTGAGTTCCTACCTGCAATCTGCTCCTCTGTTAGTTGGTCAGCCTGCGGTTGGAAAAAAAAAGAGGAGGAGGGAGAGGGTTACAAACAATGAAGTTTCTCAACAACCCAAAATTCCAAGTCCCCAACTGTTGCGTCATGACATTCCTCATCGTCCCCACCCGCCAACCACCAACACTGGCCACAGTGTTCAGGGGTCTGTTGGCCTCGGCGCTCGGCTGTCACCAGAGGCCTCAGCTGGAATCTGCTCACAGGACTGCCAAGATTTACCCACAACAATACCCCAAATTAACTGCGAGCCCCATTAAAGCTCTGGGGACCACAGCGTCAATCTGTCTGAGGAATTGTTTCAATATTTGTAGCTCAAGTCTTCCTTTATATTTCTTTTTGAAAGGGTGTTTTCTGCTCTCAGCAGAATCACGCCATGCTAAATTGATTTTGTCCCTGTAAAAGTCCATCCTGACTCCAGTTACAGAAATACTTCACCCACAGAATGAACGCTTGTGTATCGATTACTCGCTGCGTGTTTTGCTTAATTTGTGGAGAGAACTTTGTTTTTCTTGCATGCCACCACAGAGCACAGAGAATCCAATAAAGGCCAAAATTCCTGATGAATTGAAGTAATCGGGGTCCACATTTAACAACAGCAAAATTCTATCAAAACACCCCTATACAAACGCTCACAAAACTCATGCAGGAAAGTCTCACTTAACCAGGCGTATGACCAGTACTTCCTTCCCACATTAAAAACCTTAATACTTGAGTGTGGCTTTCAGAGCATAGGTGAGTTTTACTTTCAGTTCAGTTTAAGATTGTAATGTTTTAGTGAAAATACATGTTTTTGAAGTACTAAGCATACGACTATTATTGAACTTTGAGAGGTTGTATTTGTTTGATAGACTGCTACAAAGCTACCTCGTTGAGAACTTTTCAGTGTTGTCACAATACTAGAATTTCTAACTTTGATACAAGACCTTAAATATTCGATACCATGGGGAAAGTCTGACATTGATTTATTTTCATTAAAAGATAAATATAAAGGCTTCAACATGATTAGAGCTGCGACGATTAATCAGTTACTTTTGTAACTATTAAATTAATTGGCAACTAATCTGATAATCCGTTCATCGGTTCAAGTAAATTTTCAAGAAAAAAAGTCAACATTGTCTGATTCCACCTTCTTAAATCAAGGTTCCAACGGTCATGGAAAACCTGGAAAAGTCATGGAATGTGCAAAAATCATTGAAGGTTTTGGAAAAGTCATGGAATTTTGTGCTGTGTAATTAAACTGTTACAGTAATCTTCAATGGATACATTTCTAAATTTATTCTCCTTGTGTTGCGTCTCTTCCTTCATGTGGCCGCTAGCTTAAATTATGTTTGAAGAGTTTGAATCTGATATCTTTGAAAAATGCAGGGCAAGAGGGGCAAGAGAAAAATTAATATGGATCCTTAAAAAGTCATGAAAAAGTTTTCAATTTTGTCTATTAAAATGCTTGGGAACCCAGTTAAATGTGAATATTTTCTAGTTTTTTTCCTCCTCTACGTCAATAAACATAATATCTTTGGGTTGTGGACACAACAAAACATTTGAGAACGTCATCTTGGGCTTTGGGAAACACTGATAGAAGTTGTTCACCATTTCCTGATGTTTTATAGACCAAAAAACTAATCAACTATCGTATCTGATAGGGATGAGCGGTACACCATTATCTGTATCTGTTTAACCAACTAAATGATCTGTATCTGTATCTGCACTGAGAATGGGCGGAGTTTTAACTGGAAATGGGTGGGACTTAACCAGAAGTTATCTTAAGCCTGAAGTTTATATGGGTTGATCTGAAGTTGCTGTATTCATTATTTACAAGAAAACTATTTACAAAGGAGCCTCAGGATCATTTTGGATCAAGACAGTAAGATAATAAACTCATTTACCCAAATGAGGATTCCCTCATCACAGGTGCGGATATTGACTAAATTTACTGGGATACTACTTGTACTCGTAAAAATAAGTTCATTATCTGTAGGGGATACTTGTTTCATTCAAGTATTCAGCTAAACCCTGGTATGGGGGCCTCTTGTGATTTCCACCCCTGATATATGTATCGATTTTTTTACAACGCCACCACAAACACACCGCACGCAATTAAATTAACCTGTTCAAAAAGTTTGCTACACCATGGCGGTC
Organism: Epinephelus moara; assembly: GCF_006386435.1. NCBI lineage: Eukaryota > Metazoa > Chordata > Actinopteri > Perciformes > Serranidae > Epinephelus > Epinephelus moara. The sequence continues at coordinate 35,453,397 of NC_065517.1, forward strand.
CACACATGAGGGACTGCTGTAATAAAAAGGATGAAGTGCTGTCTCCAGACCAAGAGAGAATGTTTAGGCGGGGTTGTTTCAGGACATATCAGCAGCATGCAGTGTTTTCTATGGTCGTACCAACGGGAGAAAACAGGCCTGCTGCTGGGTTGGCGCACATCCTCCCAGCCTGTTCCCTCGGCTCGCTGCGGCTGTGTGATGGCTGATAGTGACTCACACATGCTTTAAATGGTTTGCAGGCGAGCATCCATCCGCTGCCAGGCCCTCTACATAGAGGGATCAGGCGTCTTTGTGAAGGAGCTACTGGTTCGGCTGTAAAGTGTGAAGACTGAGGCGCCAATACCTCCAACAGGTACCCTCCCATCCCTGCGTTTCTTTAATTATTATTGTTACCAGACCACACTGACATCATTGTGTTTGGCAAAACACACACAGATAAACAAAAGCAGTCATGTTGCAAACACACAGCGTCCCTTTTAAAGGCATTCTCCCTCAAAACCAATACTTTCCATCCCTGTGCTTCCTGAGAATTACTCAGAGTAACCGTTTCTGCCTCAAAGCAAATTCCTCCGGCCCATCGGTGTGTTTACGTGTTTGGACGAGCAATCAAGCTGCGGACGCTGCCAAGCAAACATCCCATAACAAAGTCACCCTTAAATCCCAGGCCTGGGGAAACAGGAGCCTCGTAAAGTCCATGTTTGGAGGTGGAGCTGTTTTAATTTGTAAATCAAGCCTGTAAATTAAGTTTGTTGCATAAGGAGGAGATTTGGTTAGACTGATGACACACTGCGAGCTGACCTTTAACTTCACAAAAACTTGAGCAGCAGCAGCAGCAGCCACAGGACGCATCGATCCCGCCGGCGGAGGGGTTTCATGATAACATCGCTCATACAATTAGCTGACATGATTCAATGTTCTCCCTCCCTGCGCCCTCTTCCTGTCTCCATTTCCATCTGCAAGAAATGGAAATGTCACGAGTAGACTTGCACCGATTAATCGGCAGTGCTCAGAATTGGGCCAGTTTTCACGTGATTGGCCGTGACCTGTGACCGTCAGTCTAAAATATGCTGACTTAAAACGCTGGCCAAATTTCGGCCGCGCCGCATGATTGATATCGTGTAACATCAGCAGCGCACAATCGGAAATCGGTATCGGCCCAAAAACAGCGATGCTAACGTGCCACCCAGCGTGTGTATCTGGTGCCATCGTTAAGATATCTGTTTCTCACTCTTTCTCTGTTGATGGCGTCCTATCCTCCCTTTAGTCACCCTCTTTGTCATGATGCGTCGCTCCCGCTGTCTCTTTCTGTCCCCTGCTGTCTCTCTAAGTGGACTGGGTGTGGGGTTTGGTGACTCAGTGCTATGGATCCTCCCCTGGCTTAGGCCCAAGCTGTCGGGGCCTCACGGTGCTGCTGCACCACCAGGCCCACCACCGGTCCATCCCTTCCCTTTCTCCCCTTTTTCCTCCTTCTTTCCTCTTTGGATTTCCGCCAATACCAACTCCTCCTCCTCCTCCTTCTCCAGACCTTTCCCCTCTGCATGTTTCTGTCTCTGCATGTGCCATACTGTTCAGAGGAAACTCCCCATGATTCACCATCCACAGCGTCCTATGGACCGGGGCGTTCACTGCCAGGCTCTGACAGCTTGTAGAGGAATAGGAGTGTTTGGGTGGGGATGGGTGAGGAGTGGGGGGGGGGGCTCTGCTGGCAGCAGTTTGCTGGCATGAGTGGGTCAACCACTCCCACTGTTGCCCGGGCAGCCGGCCCCAGCAATGCGCTCCAAACAGGACTGTGGGAGGCAGGAGGCCGTTCACTGGGCCAGCGAGGAATATCTTGTGCTCTTGGTTGATGTCATATTACCCTTATACAAACATACTGCATTGCTCACTGTTCACACTCCGTTTAATTTGATAGGGGATGCAAAATGGCGTAAGAGAACGCCGGTGATGATCTTCATTTTTATCAACGCTGTAGGCACTTTTCAAACAGCTGATGAGCCGAAGAGTTCCTGAAGTATCTTCTCTATACGTGAGCGATGCACGGGCAGCTGACAGATGGGCGTGACACACATACACACGTCCATTCATCCCAACACGAGCACAAACACAAAGAGCGAGTGTGGCGCACACACTTGTTTTCTAAAGCAGCACAGAGCTGCACAGAGCACTGTACGCCTCCTCTCTTTGAGGCCGGACAAAAGGCAGCGAGGCCCCGGGGCCGGGCTGTGTCTGCAGGGGAGGGGGGG
>NC_065517.1:35455736-35462747 GCF_006386435.1 Epinephelus moara
GGGGGGGGGGGGGGGGGGGGGGCGGATGGGTGTAAACAACACCAGCCTCCCTGCACCCTGCGGCCAAGGCTGGTCCACCATATGGCCCAGTGGCAGTAGGTGGCCAGGCACTCCTCCGCCTCCGCACCACTTTTTCACTCCTAGACACCAGGAACATGGGACATGGCGAGGTGTTGCCGCCAAGCATATAAATTATTCACTGCAGCGGATCAGATGTCCTTCAAGTTACTAAACATGCATCAGCAAACAAGAGTGTAACAGGAACAGGATAGCATGGTCCGACTACTTATTCGATACTTCCACCTCGATGGGGGAGGCTGTTTCCACTCCAGCGGCCGTATTGATGCAGACGAGGGGGCTCACGCCTGTGGATATTCAGAGATGCTGATACGCAGACTAACTCCATAACAATTCCACTTTACACTCCGATTACTGCGGCGCATTGCAACGTGAAACTGCATCGCAGCTTGATACCATATATGGGATATTTGATCACAGCAGGGGGGTGGGGGGGCAGAGGTCTGCAGCTTCTTGACTCCCTCGGGACATTAATGATCTATCAGGCCTGATAATCAATGAATTAGTTCGAAGGCCTCGTTTCCACCTCTCCTGGTGTGACGTAGCGAACCAGCCAGCGGCGGCTCTGTTTCAGAGTGCGTCTCCAACATCAGGGGGGGAACGCTGTGGTTATGTGCAAATGTATTTTTGCAAGTCACTGAGGCCCGCTGCAACATTGTGGTTCCTCTGAACAGAATAAAACATCACCTTTTAATCATGATGTCATGTTCATAACTCACAATAGTTGGAGGGGGAGAAGGAGAGTGGACTGAACTTCACAGCTGTTTGTTTGATGGCAGCAGAAAGAGCTGCTTCTGGGACAAACTCACATTTGCATTACGAAAATTTGCAAAGAGGCAACCAAATCAGCCGACATGACAGAAATAGATAACACAGGCTGAGATAAACCCAGAGAGGAGGCTGCAGTGAAGGCGGAACTGCGCCTCGTATCGTGTTTTTAGTGCAGCTTTTATAAGCGACACAACGTGGCTATAACCTTGTAATTACAGAGTATGGTCAGTTTCCGTTGCGGAACACTGACGAGATGTCCCCCATCACGGCTCGGCACGGCTCGACTCGAGCTGCAAGATGGTGCAACCGACCAAAAGAGGAAGCTGCTTTTCCTCCTGACAGAATAAAACCCCTCCAACATGAAACATGTCTCAGCTCCGCTATGATCCACAGCTCCCAGCACGCCTGCGCTCCTCACACTGGGCTGTAAAATGCACCATAAATGCACCCAGGCTGCAGGATTCTGCTCTAAACACCCAAAATAGCCCGCAAGTTATCCACATAGCACCAAATCTAGTCCAAGAATGAACAGGATCTGCAGCGTGCAGCCGTGAAGCCGCCGCTGACCCGATCATATCCATAATGCTGCTGTGGATTGCGCAGTTATGAGGAAATACGGTCCACGGTTTGATGGTGGACACAATTTCACGCATAACCCCGCATTAAAGAACAAAGGCAGACCATAATAAGGCTTCACATTTATCCAATGCGTTAGTCAGAACATGTAAAATGCGGTTTGCGGGCGTTTTCCGCCTCCTTTACGCACACGGACAGCTCGTACACGGAATCAATGAGTGAACAGAGAGAAGGCTGCTGAAGCGGAAAAGCTTCAAACACTCACAGAAAACATCTTTCCTAAAATTAAAAGTCATTTCCCCGCTGCTCAGAATGAATGACAGATACATACCATGTCGGATGGGTTGTGTGCTTGTTGGTCTGTGGAGGCAGACTAGGAGTGTGGTCCTTCCTTAGATGGAGTTCCACTGGCGGGTTAGGAGTGTGTATATTGGCCGTGGCCAGAATGGGGATTGCCTGTGTATCCCTCCGCCACGCTAGCACTGATCACTCACTTCCTTATTTCAATTCAGGGTTGCTGCAGCGGCGCAGGCCTCCAGCACAGGACCTGCCAATCACCGGGGCTGAAACGCCTGCAGTGCATAGAGTGCGTCCTGACACTCACATCACACTGCAGGATGCAGAGGGGAGCTGGGTAGTTACTGCTACACACAGCTTTGTAAGATGTTTTCAAGACTAACACGGTTCTCTTTATAACACCAACAACACACACGGTACACATGGGGTCAAACGTCCAACAGTTTATATGTTGCTGCCAGGCTGAAACCACTGGTGTTAATCCATGGGCGGATCATGAGACAGTGGGACAGATATGAAAGAGGCCCCACCACCTCTGATACATAAGACCAAGACACAGAGATGCTGTAGATGTTTTGCATCTGTTGTGTCTCCTTGTGGTTGTTTTGTATCTGTGTGAGGTCATATTTTGTGTCTTTGAGATGATTTTGTGTTGCTTTGCAGTGGTTTTGTGTCTCCTTAACGTTGCCTTGTGTCTTTTTGTAGTTGTTTTGTTTCTCTTTGAGGTCATATATTGTGTCTTTGAGGAAATATTTTGTGTTTTTGAGGTCATGTTTTGTCTTTGACGTGATTTTGTGTCTCTTTGCAGTCATTTGTGTCTCCCTGAGGTTGTTTCGTGTCCTTTTGTAGTTGTTTTTTTTCTATTTGAGGTCATATGTTGTGTCTTTGAGGTCATGTTTTGTGTCTTTGAGGTCGTATTTTGTGTCTTTGAGGTGATTTTGTGTCTCTTTGCCATGGTATTGTGTCTTGTTAAGGTTGTCTTGTGTCTTTTTCTAGTTGTTTTGTCTCTCCTTGAAGCCATATATCGTGTCTTTGAGGTCATGTTTCGTGTCTTTGAGGCCATATATCGTGTCTTTGAGGTCATGTTTCGTGTCTTTGAGGTCGTGTATCATGTCTTTGAGGTCGTATATCGTGTCTTTGAGGTCATGTTTCGTGTCTTTGAGGCCATATATTGTGTCTTTGAGGTCATGTTTCGTGTCTTTGAGGCGATATACTGTGTCTTTGAGGTGGTGTATCGTGTCTTTGAGGCCATGTTTCATGTCTTTGAGGCCATATATCATGTCTTTGAGGTCATGTTTTGTGTCTTTGAGGCCATATATCGTGTCTTTGAGGTCATGTTTCATGTCTTTGAGGCCATATATCGTGTCTTTGAGGTCATATTTCGTGTCTTTGAGGTCATATATCGTGTCTTTGAGGTCATGTTTCGATCATGTCTTTGAGGTCATGTTTCGTGTCTTTGAGGCCATATATCGTGTCTTTGAGGTCATGTTTCATGTCTTTGAGGCCGTATATCGTGTCTTTGAGGTCATGTTTCGTGTCTTTGAGGCCATATATCGTGTCTTTGAGGTCATGTTTCGTGTCTTTGAGGCAATATACTGTCTTTGAGGTGGTGTATCGTGTCTTTGAGGTCATGTTTTGTGTCTTTGAGGCCATATATTGTGTCTTTAAGGTCATGTATCGTGTCTTTGAGGTCGTGTATCGTGTCTTTGAGGTCAAGTTTTGTGTCTTTGAGGTCATGTTTCATGTCTTTGAGGCAATATACTGTGTCTTTGAGGTGGTGTATCGTGTCTTTGAGGTCGTGTATCATGTCTTTGAGGTTGTGTATCATGTCTTTGAGGTCCTGTTTCGTGTGTTTGAGGCCGTGTATTGTGTCTTTGAAGTCATATTTTGTGTCTTTGAGGTCATGTTTTGTGTCTTTGAGGCGACTTTGTGTCTCCTTGAGCTTGTTTGGTCTCTCCCTGTGGTTGTATTGTTTCTCCTTGAGCTCATATTACATCTCTTCACAGTCATTTTGTGTCTGATTGTGGTATTTTTGCCTGTTTTTTGCCTTTCTATGTCTCTTTGTGGTCATTTTGAGTCTCTTCCTGGTTGATACATCTTAACTTGGGTGCCATTTTGCAGGTGAAGGCCCAACACTTTGGGCCCCTGGGTCGGTGCTCGGTAGGCCAGTTCAGTAATCCATCCATGCCTCTGTCCCAAGATACAATGGTAGCTGTGAGGATAATGTTCTTTAAGTGCACTTTCCTAGGATGGCGAAGGTATGAACCACCTTACTCTGCCTCTGACTGGCTCATCCTGACATTCTTACCCTAACCGTAACCAATCCCATTCATCTTGCCGAAACCTAACCAACCCAAGCAGCAAAAGCAACAAGTGTGAGTTTGCGTTCTGTAAGCACGGATGGATGACTGACCAGGCCTACTGTATAAAATATCAGGGGACCCCAGGGCTTCATCTGCAACATGTCACTCAAATGAACACGTACCAACCAGGAAAAGACTCGACCACAAAGAGACAGAGTCTGTGTCATGCTGTCGTGTACAAGAGGTAGCGGGGCCTTTTTCATGCCCTGGGGCCCACTGTCTTATGATCCACCCATGGCAGGTACACATGTGAGTCAAACCTCCAACAGTTAGTGTGCTGTTGCTGTGCTTCAACCATTGGTCTCCTACACAGGAAACAGTGCCAGCCACGTGAGGATACGGTCCTGTACGGAGTACCTGAATGGACGTTTTTAGACGTATTACTTTCATTCACATGGCTCCATATAATCATCAACTGGAGGCCATACTTTCACTTCCTGACATTAGTTTTCTGCACTATGTGCTAAAAACATAGCACAAGAAGCAGAATGTATGGCATTTGTTTGCCTCTGAGGAGCTTTTAGGCCAAGTAGCAATAAAGCTGCAAATTAAAGTTGAGCCCAAATAGTTGATGAGACATTATGGTTTGTATGAAGACAGGAAGTAACCTTGAGTTGGCGAAAATACTAAAGCTGAGCTGTGTCGTCACCGCAGGGTACACTAACTTGTTTGTCTGGATTTTTTAACAACGGTGTCATTTATCTAGAAAGACTTGAATTACTTATCTGTGGATTTTCCTTATTTTCCACGGTCTGATAATCATCACAAGTCGTTTTTAATGTGAAGATAGGCCCAATAGTGAAGAAAGAAACCAATAAGGAAAAGTAGTTGATGTGGAGGATGGTGGGAATTTGGTAAAATCACTATAATTATACATATAGTTTCAAGCAAATGGCTCCAAACTGAATAAAAAGTCAAACAATTGTTGCGTAATCATGTAAATGTCTCATTTTATTTGTAATTTGTTGCCATGTGTTGATAGTCAAACGAATAGGGTGAAAAAATAGCAGATTGTGCCTTTAAATTGTAGCAGATTATTGTTAGACCCTTTAAACTTCACTTCAAATATCTAATAATGAACTGAACATGATCAAATATGAATTAAACCCATGTTTGGTCGCCCCATCCATCCATCTGTCCTCTCATTATCTCAGAAACAGAGTTAGACTCTCCCAACAGAGCGCACTACTTCTCAGCCGCGGAAGGATACCTACAGTGTAGGAAGCAGCCTCGTTGACGCTGGAGAATTTGCTGTGCCGGTGTGTGACGTCGCTTCTGATTGGCCGCTGCAGACCTGCAATATTATCCTCCATGTGTCGGCCGCATCGATTGGCTACACGGGACCTGCATTGCACCAGGCAGTGGCACTTGATGGAAATATAATAAATATAAATACAAGAAAGTTAAAAACCAACGCACCTCTCAGCGCCGCGGCTCCTGCGCTTTATCACAGGGTGTGATTGTTTTATGAGCGCGGAGGAGACGGAGGAGACGGCGACAGGTTTTCATTGGTGCGGGGTTAATGTTTGATAGGCTCGATATGGGAAGTGCGCAGACTTACTATTGGCTACTACAAAGTGTGGCAGGCCTGCGTGAAATTAACAATGAAGCACGAGAGGGTCGGTGCCCGCTTATTTAACGGGGGTGCGCTTCATTTCATGACCGACACGAGCCTGCGGTGTCTGTGAATAAAGCTCACATGTGTCCGCCTCTCCGGTGAGACGCATTAAAGTTCAGCAGGTGGAATGACGACGCAGAATTTGGCTGCGAGTTGTCGCTGTGTTGTCATAATCCACACACACACACACACACACACTGAGTCCTCCATACTGTGTGAGGTGAACCTGACACCACCCAGTGGACAGAGAGGAGAAATCATGTCAGGGTGTTTACAGCAGCAACAAGAAGGAAGAAACACACACTGAACACACACACACACATCCTGCGTATGGACCCTTGCTATGTGTGTATATGTGTGTATTCAGCAGCGGGTCATGAGACAAAGGGCCCCTGGGCTCAGATGTGTAAAAGGCCCCGGCTCCTCTGTTAGTACACAAAACATAATACATAAAAAGGCCCCGGCTCCTCTGTTAGTACACAAAACATAATACATAAACTGTGTTGTTCTTCTGTTTTATTTATTTTGTGTCTCTTTGTAGTTGTTTTTTGTCTCTTTTGGTTGTTTACCCCATATTGTAGTTATTGTCTTTTGTTTTTCTTTTTTTTTGTTATTGTTTGTTTTTCCTTGTCACCACTTTTTGTTTCTTTTTGGTTGTTTTTATCCCCTTTTGTAGTCATTCTGTCGCTTTAAAGTTTTTATTAGGTATGTTTTTATGTCTCTTTGTAACCATTTTGAGTCTTTATGGATTAATTTGATTGTTTTCCCACTTTTTTGTTTCATTTTGTTTATCTTTTTAATCATTTTGTGTCTCTTTAAGGTCATTTTGTTTGTTTTTTTATGTAATTTTGTATCTTCTTCACTCATTTCTTTGTAATTTTTTTTGTGTCTCTTAGTTGTTTTCTGTCTTTCGGAGGTAAATTTGTGGAGTTTTTTTGTATTTTTGTCTTTCTTTGATCGTTTTATGTCTTTGTAATCATTTTGTATTTCTTTTTGGTTGTTTTGTCTCTTTGTTATAGTTGTTTTGTGTCTCTTTAAGGTAATTTAGTGGAGTATATTTTATGTGATTTTGTGTCTTTGGTTGCTTGATGTCTGTAATTTTTCGGTGTCTCTATTTTTTTTGTTTTGCTTCATTTTTTAATCATTATTTTGTGTTGCATTGTAAAAATGGTCAAACGGTGTGCATGGGGTCCATGGAACTCTGACACAAGGTATCCTGAGAGGCTGGGCGACCAGGTGTATTTTTTACACTTTAAACCACATCTCAACCGAGAAAAGTGTCTCCTTTGGATAAAGTTGTGTGGTAAC
>NC_065517.1:35462971-35482923 GCF_006386435.1 Epinephelus moara
CGTGTACTGTGACACCTGCCATAGCGCCGGTCACTGAATGTTGATAGTTTGTCCGAGTGAGTGGAGGGGGGCGTGGCTTAGCCATAGGTCAATTATTTTGTGTCTCTATTTGGTTGTTTATCCACTTTTCTATAGTTATTTTTTTGTCTCTTTCAGGTCTTTCATGGAGTATATTTTAGGCAATTTATGTCTTCTTTGGTTGTTTTACGTCTCTTTGTAATTATTTTGTGCCTCTGTTTGTTTTGTGTCTTTTTAAGGTAATTAAGTGTTTTTTAGGTTGTTGTTTTTTTTATTTTGTCTTTCTGTGGTCGTGTTATGTCTCTTTGTAATCATTTTGTATTTCTATTTGTTTGTTTTTCCTTATTTTTATAATCGTTTTGTTTGTCTTTAAGGTCGTTTTCTGTCTCTTTATGGTCTCTTTGAGTCTTTTCTTTGGTACGTATTAATTATAGTGATGTTTTGCAGGTGAAGGTCTGAACTGTAATAAGACCTCACCATGTGTTTCACATAAAGTAGCTACACATTAGGGCTGTAAAAGGTTTGAGTTGCAGAGTGTTGGGGATATCAGCCGTAGAGATGTCCGTCTTCTCATCAGTGTCTCTTTCCAGAAATCATGACCTGGTTACTAAAGATAATCCACAGAGCTTGTTGTGAGCAGTTTCATGTAGGAACTATTTTCTTTCTACTAAACTACACCTACCAACTGTATCACTGCGCAGAAGGAAGTGTACATCTGCTCATGGACGAGAGGCTCGTGGCAGCCTGAGATTTAAACATTAATGGCGTCCCTCTTGGCTGAGCTGCAACTAAACAGGTCACTTTGTATTTCCTGTTGGGATGTTTGTTAACGCTGTAGCTGACAGGAAGTGAACAGAGACCAAAGCTCTGCCTGTAGCAACAGAACAGACTCTTTACTGGAGAGAAGCAGACATCTCTACAGCCGATATCTCCAACACTGCAGCTCACACCAAAACTATCTAGACTGATAAAAACCTACAGGTAAGAGGACAAATACGTATTTTTAATTTTAGAGTGAACTGTCCCTTTAGGACTGAAACTAGACAAGTGACAGTGGATAATAAGGTGAGTGTCCCACAGCCCCAGAGCAATGATTTAAAGAGATCTGCTCAGTACAAGGCGGCCTGTCAGTGGAATAATTTACCATTATCAGAGTGTGACGGCTCACACACACCTTCAATTTGTCGTCGACACGTACGGAGGAGGAAACTTTCATATAGGCAAGAACAGGATTTATCTGATGAAGGTTTAAAGAACAAAATGTTGTGTTTCTAAAAGTTTATTGCGAGGGAATTATCTCTTCTCTTACTATTATTAATCAAAAAATCCCTGAGTAACATTTGAAAAACAGCTTAAAATTTAACATGTTTAATGTTGTCTGAGAGTTTATGTTGTTTATTATAACAAGAACACAACAGAGCAGTATATTGTTCTTTATTGTGTTTGTAGACTGTGTTATGACTGGTGTGTTTGCTGATTATATTACAGACACACTGCTGAAGCTTTTTTCATTTAATTGCCTGTTTTATGTGCGTATGTATATTATATGTTCAGCACACCATCAATCATATGAGCCTGTTATTTTCCCATGGAGCTCAGAGGAGAGAAGCGGTCACTCTGGTCACAGCTACAGAAAAACAAACTTAATTTTCCACGTTAACTCGTTACAGATCTCCGTGAACATTTTCGCACGACGTGGTGAATCTGTGCGGTTCAGTCAGAGTCCAGGCCGTGCCGCAGTCCTTTCGTCAGGTCAGGTTACTCTAACTTTAGTTGAGCTGTTTCATTTGTTAATCTGCTGGAACTAATCGAGACTTCTTACTGAGTCTCCTCAGTGTTTTGTGTTTAACACGAGAAGCAGATATTGCATAAGCACATGCACATTTTTCTTGCTGCTGTGCGTCTTCCAGTCACCAAGTCACTGCCTCACTCACACAAATACACATAATGTTGTTTTGTTGCTTCACTATTGGGAACAACACAGAAGTGACAGGATGAGCGTCGTCATTCATTTTACTGTGACGTGGGATTTGAAATAGTTTGCTCACCTTAAAGGGTTACTCAGGTATTTTTCAATCTGGACCCTATTTTCCAATGTTTTTGTGTCTAAGTGACAAATAGGAACAACAGTTTTTGAAACTGGTCCAGTACTGAGCGAGCGCTGCAGCCACCTGCATTGAAGCAGCTGCAATGGCATTTGTGCACTGCCAATGTACGTCCACTAAAAGTGTTTGTTTTTGCCACTGACAGGCTCAGATTGTTACTATAAGTGTCTGACAACCAGTGCTAGTTACTGAAAAATAGTAACTAGTTACCGTTAGTAGTTACTTCATTAAAAAAGTAATGCGTTACTGAGAAAAGTAACTTTTTAGTTACCCCCCCAAAAAAAAACGCGACTTAGGAGTCTCGTTTTGGCTCGCCATCATGCCATGACCTTGACGCACGCGCACTAGTGTCATCTATACTCTGAGTAGGTCCTGGCTGTAGATGACTGAGTGGGGACACTAGAGGGCGCTAGGTGCTTTTCTTTTTTGTTTTTGTTTGTTTGTTTTTCTAAGCCACAAAGAAGAACGTTGCTTTGGGAAACTCAGCCCTGCAGCCCAAAACATTTCCTAACTGTATTGGCTCGTAGCTACATCGCCTAAACGACAGCGGATGGAGTTTAACCAAGGGACTGTTACACTACAACTTGACAAAACAATTCAACGGTATAGGAAACATGCAACTGTCTTCTACAGTGGAGTCACTCGCTGTCAGGCAGCTAAACGTTTTACAACTACGGTACTTGGATACAAATATGGAAAATTAGCTAAAGAGAACATTTGATGAGCTACATGATGATGTTGAGTCTAGCTTCCTCGGAATAACCATCACGTCACTGGGACTAAAAATATACAGAAGCGCTAACTTACCGCTTAATGTAACGTTATATCACTGTGGTGAGGACAGCAGGTGGACAGTGACTTCGGAGATGGTGAGAGACGTGTTTCATTAAGATGCTCTGGTAAGAATTGTTCATATACCTCTATCTGACTTGACTATCTTTTATTGTTTAGGGCTAAAATGTTTTAGTGAAAGGGAACTTCAGTTTGTGAAGGAATACTGGATGCTGCGCACCATTTTAAAACCTGGCTGAAAATAACGAAGTAACGCACCGTTTGGTAACGATAATTGAGTTACTGAATTTAAAAACTAATGCGTTAGAGTATTAGTTACTGCCAAAACTAACGGCGGCCCAACACTGCTGACAACATTATAGAAAGGATCCCTACAGAGATAGACCTTTTTTTGAAGAGTAAGATCCTTTTTTTCAACCAGAAACAGACCCAAAATCGCGATCACCAAACCCACCAGACTCCATTTAAATAAACATTTATTTTATCATCATAAAACAAACTTCATTTAAAGTCAACAGAAACAAAATAAAACTCACAAACTCGTCTTGGTTCGTTTTTCCACTGTTTCAACAAACACCAACTCTGTTTTGCTAAAAATAAACTTTTAATTTATTCATTTAGATGTAAAACATGCTGCCTCTATGCACGCTTAAATCACTATTTATTCAAATGGAGTCTGGTGGGCTTGGTGAAACTTATTTCAAGGCTGTTAATGGTTAAACAAAAAGGATCTTACACTTTAACAAACAAGTCTGTCTCTGTAGGGATCCTTTCTTTAATGTTGTCAAAGACGTAGAACAACAATCTGAGCCTGTCAGTGACTGAAACAAACACTTTCATTGGACGTACATTGTGGCGCTTAATTGCGGATTACAGGATTACATTTGCAGCCTGTTTGGCTGCCGATTGCAGCGCTCTCTCTCCATACCACATCAGTTTATAAAATCGTTGCTCCCATCAGTCACTTGAGACCAAAACATGGGGAAACAGGGTCTTGTTGGTTACCCTTTAAACTTCTTGCTGCCCTTGAGACTTTGAGTGTATGAGTTTAACATATACGAATAGCTTGTTGTAGGATTTGAAAGATAAGTAATTGATCTAAACAATATTTCCATTCTATACATATAAAATAACTTCTTTGGATTGTAAATATATCTGTTGTTTGGTTTTCTTTGGATCTCCTCAGAAGTTCCTCGTCCCTTCATCTGTTCTTGAATTTATAATCTCGAGGCCTTTATTTGCTTTTAAGCAGAGCGATATCAACCAGAGCACAATCTGTACACATCATGAATGAACAATAATGTGGATGTGACATTTCAGAGAATGCCAACACCATGTTCAGCCCTACCGTATCATGCCCCATCAGTATCTGAGCGCTCACGGGGGCGGTTTCCAAACACCCAGCCCACAGTTTGCCTCGAGCTGACAGGGCAAACGCCTCATTAGAACAAACACACCCCTCTGCCTGTAACCCTCCCAGACTCTTGAGGCCCAACACGCCACGCTTGATTTAAATGGTTTTTTTCTTCTTCTTCCATTTGCTGAATGCGCTGCGATGAACGAGCTGCAGCTGAAATGCGTGACTGATTTAATAAGGAGAGTGTTTCTGAGGAGGGGGCTGCAGCAGGAGCTCGACTCTCACTCCAGCCCAGAGATGGCCCTCTGCGAGGTGGTTCGATGCGTACTGCATGGGGCCACTTTTTGCTGAGTGCTGAGTTACACATGGCTCCACATCAAGAGGAATTAAATCAACGCTGATGTCCTCCGCATGTCGAGACTGCAGCAGGGGCAGCTTAGCTGCATCGACTTAACCGTGCTGTAATAACATAAAGGCTGATTTGAATAGAAGACGGAGAAATCAAATCACTGCGCTCAGTCCCAGGCCACAGATGTATTACCACGTGCAGGAACCAAAACATGCACCATAATTCACTTAAACTCCTCTGTTGGTGAGGCACAGAGCCTTGAACACTTAAAAATGAAGTAGGCAGTTTCATTTTATCGCAAGTGGGCAAAAATCCCATAATAACCTTTGAGCTTATTGTAGTTCAAGAGGTCTGAAGGAAAACTAGACGTCTGCGTCTCCTCTTGACTCCTCTTGTTTTTAACTTTAGAAAATCTATCCCTGAAGGAGGACTTTGGCCAATCACAGGTCATTTCAGAGAGTATTCCTATTGGCTGTTATACAAATGTAGATGCACGTCCCTTCAGATGGTGAAAGCCTGATTCAATAGTGGAGAATCCTGCAGCGTAAAACGGGATTTATACCTGTGTGTAGAGCCTACGCCATTGTGAGCATTCATACCTGTACGGTGGTGTGTCTGTGTCACTCTGCAGTTACACCTCCAGAACACTAGTCGGCAGCAGGGTTTCTGTGAAGTGCTGTAAAGGTTAGTTGATTCAAAACACATATTAAACACACATTAAACATGGCTTAATAGAGACAACAAAGAAGATCAGCGAAGACTTGATGGAGAATAATGTTGCTAATAATTTAGCCTTCTGCTAACCGGTGCTAAAGGCTAACAACTGCGGCTTCAAGTTTACGTTCACGTCGCTAACGTTAGCTAGAGCCTTGAATAACAGCGTGTCTCCTCACTCCCCGCCGCTGCAGACGGAAAGCGGCAGGGCTGTGGTGCTATTTGTTTAAGGGTTGGGTTTGCAGTGGTATCAAACGGCATCCTCCGGGGCTGAAAAATGAAGTGAACATGTGACTGTTAAAAACTGCAGTTCATCTCATGTCCACTTGAGGGGGCTCCAAGAGCAAGTCAGTCCCCACAAACCTCCATGTTAAAATGTAGAAATAAACAGCCTGGTACAAAAACAGTTTTGCATAATCAAATGCGGGCAGCTTTACCTGACGGTGGTCTGCAGACAGTGTCCTCAGCTTCTCGGTCAGATCCACCCCTCGCTCCTTTACAGCTCTACCCTCTCATCCAAATATGGTCACTTCTGGCTCCAAGAGGCCAAGATGGTGACAGCCAAAATGCCGAGCTCAAGGCTTCAAAACAGGAGTCTACAAACCAGTGGACATCACAGTGGCTACATCCATTATTTTTACAGTCTGTGGGCAGTATGATATAGGTCAGTTTTAGAAGCAACTAGCAAGAACCCATCTGAATGTCAGTGGATGTCAGCATCAGACAAATACGCTCAGAGGTGCCATTTATGGCAGCACAACCCGGGTGCCAGCAGTTGTAACACTGCCTGCAAATACTGTAATATAAAGAGCGAGAAAGTCTCTACAGGAAGGGCGGGATTGGCAGTGGGTCAAACCAAGCCTGGACTTTCACCTTGCACTGTTCAGTCCCCCTGTAAAATTTCAAGCCAAGCCATGATGGTTATTTCTAAACCTAACCATATGCTTTTGTTGTCTAAATTTACAGAAGTTAACCTAAAAATGTTTTCGTATTTGTGCATGACTGTGCACACAGTACCTGAAATTTTCTGTGAAAACATAATTTATTTTAAAAGACAATGCATGTAACCAGTATTGACATGCTGTCCCTGAACATGCAAAACAGACGCAGTAGGGTACCTAGGGCATCATATTTAGACGTGTAGGTTCACTGACAAAGTGACCATATTTGACGAGTTGGGACAAAAACAAGTTGAAGCCAGTTGTCACTCGATGAATGAGTTGACGTCAATCAACACACCTTTCATGTCAATATGAAAATGACTATTCCATATTTGGGTTTTTACTGTCTCCCTTGAATGACTTACACTTCAGTGATGATGGGATCTTATAGTGCAAAAAAAATGTCAAATTGTGGCATCAGCAGCACTCTCCTCTGGAGGGCGGAGAGCAGCTCTGGAGATGGACCCCGAGTCAGCACCTGAAGCACCCCAACTCCAGCCCGATTAGCAAACTTTATGTTGCTGCTGTTACACAGGTTAGACACTCTCACTCAGCCATCAACCAAAGCTCCACCTCCTGAGCTGAGTCTGCTCCTCTATCAGGGAAGCAGTCCAAAGTGGCGGGGAGCGAGGCGGAGGGGCGTTGGGGTGGCTAGCAGCTAATTATTGTTTCATTTATGGAATGAGCTGCCTGCAACTGAGAAATAAATCAATGTATGGGAAACACTGAGTTACTGTATGAAGCACATGCATACGCCTGTGGTCGTCCGGTGGGAGGGGCTTAGGACAGAGAGGGGAGCTGCAGGAGGAGGTCGTATTTTCAAACTCTGCAGATTTCTGCCTCCCCCTGCTTTGAGTGAAGCATCAGTGCGGTGACAATGTGCCGCTCCTGGAGGCAATGTCCGAGTAAAATGCTTCAGTCAGGGTGTTTCGTCTCATCCTGTAACCCCCAGATTTAATTATGTGTAAATATCTGCAGTCGTCAAGTGTGTGGGAGTGATATGGAATATTCTGGTAATTAGTGCAGAGTGTTTTAAACGAGAGGATGGGTGATTCCTTCAGGCCTTTGTCTCGTCTCTGAGCTCTAAAATAAGTACATCATCCTCAGAAAGTGTGCGAGAACACAAGCATGGGAAAACACAGAACTGTGCATACTGACAGGATTGATTGTGTTGGTGACATCGAGGGCGACAACACAGTGACTGAACTAATTGAATAATTCATGTGATTAATTATCTCCAGATATTACAGCACGGCGATGTACAGGAATCTAATAAGAAGCAGGCGTCGACAGATGCTGCGTCTGTTCAAACACAATTTGAGCTGCGGCTGCGAGCCAAAACGCTCCGGAAAATAAAATGGGTAAAAAAAGATGACTAACACAACGTGGCCATTTATTTATTTTTGTCCTTTTATTCACATAACGGTAAGAGGAGAGTGGGATAAGCCAGACATGACATGCACAAAATATATCAAAACTCTCTGTGGGGAGGCGGACAACTCAGCTGCTGCCTCCGCTCTTTCACACAGCGATAGATAGAGAAGGGGTGAGCGTCGGGGTGAGGGTGAGAGAACACGACAGTTTGAAGGTTAGAGGTAAAGCCCCTCCGGTGTGCCCTCCTGCTTCTTGTACAGGACGTTCTCCTTGGACTTCTTGAAGTCTTCGTTGGTGACTTTCATGCGGCGCTCCCGTAACGCCATGAGGCCCGCCTCTGTGCAGATGGCCTGGAGGACACAGGGAGGAGGACAGGAGGTGAATATAAAGCGCCAGGCTCGAGTTCAGCTTTAATAAATGTTTCTGTACAACAAAAGACAGTCGTGGTATATTTGGAACAACAGTCCATGGGGCCACGATTGGCCCTTAGGCCAGACTCTGGACACGCCTGTCTCACGGAGAGCTTCTTCCAAGAAGGTCAAAGTAGGATGAATTGTACAGTTTTCTTTGAAAATGTTTCATTAAAAATAAATAAAAAATAAAAGTTTATATGTAACTTAAGTTGAAGTGGTTTTCTTATTTTGCCCAGTAGATGTGCACATTTAGAAAAGCATTTTATTATACGTCTGTATCCAGGGTTCCCACACATTTTCATGGAAAAAATTTCAAAGCTTTTCAATAACTTTTTAAGGACCCACAAAACAAAACAAAAAACTCTTGCCCCACTTGCCTGACATTTTCTAAAATGACGGATTCAAACTATTCAAACATGACGGGAGAAACGGAGTGCGGGACGAAAATTAAGAAACATATGCGATGGTAAACAAAACGTTTTCACACATCAACATAGCTACGTTCAGGGTTGCAATGGTATGAGATTGTCATGGAACGACAACCATCTCTGAAAATACTGCACTTTCACAGTCACAGTATTACAGAATTTATATCGTTATCAGTCAGAATGACCCCGAGAGGACTGAAAACAGAAGGGTTATTTTGGTTGAGCAAACATTTTATTACTATAAGTGAAAACTGAAACCATTTTGTTTACGGAAGTCGTCACGGTATACCTTGAAACCGGTACATTGCTGCAACCCTAGCTACATAATGTTGACAGCTACACAAAATAAATTTGTCGTTATGTTACATTACTTAGAAATACTACATACTTAGAAATGATGTCCTTGTGTTACTTTTTGCACTATAACCTACCTCTGTTAAATTGGCAATAATAAGAAGAACTCTGGTACTGTGAACATACATGTGAATGTCTTAATTCATATAGACTTTACATGATTATTTTATTCACCAGAGGTTTACTGCCTTTTTGCACATCATATTTTGGATTTATTTTGTGTTCAAATTGTTCATATGCTGCTTGTTCCACACAATTTATGATAATAAAAGTATTTGAAAATAGTAAAATGTTCTTCCTTCAATTTATATCTTTGTAACGAGTGTTTGAACTATATTTAAGCCATCAAAAGCAGGTATTTCAGGGGTTTTTTTAAATTGAAAAACATAAAAATTTACTTGGCCGATATGTCGGTTATTTTTTTATTCCATGATATCAGAATCGGCATCGGCCCCAAAAAATCCATATCGGTCGGGCCCTAATTTTTACTAACTAATTTTTCCAGGCATTGAAAATGTGATTTTATGTTATATGACTTTTCGAGTTTTCCATGACTGTGGGAACTCATCCGCCAGGCACGATAATATGTTAATGCCACTACAGGAGAGACTTTGTGTTTCCTGCAATTAGGTGGAAAAGATATGTGCAGATATCGGCATCAACAATCAGCCAAAATGAGTCGGAAAATGTCAGATATAAGCAAAAATACAATATTGTGCATCTCTAACTATTTTTAAAAAGCTGTAGGTGGTTTTTATTCAACCTCTTTTCCACTGTGACAACTTGTCACCTTTTTATTTGTATCTATTTAACACATATTTAACAAGGGAGACCTGGCCAAGACAGCTGCATACGCAAAGCTACAGCCAAACAATATAAAACAAAAAAGATATACAGTAATATATAGAAACCTACGCACCATGACAAGAACATACTGATTCATTCATCCTTGCACTTTTGAGGGCTTTAAAATCAGACCAATTCACATAGTTTCAAATCTTTTCAAAGGTTACTCCAAGTTGTTAGTGAGTAGTAAATTAATTCTAAGATATGTAATTTAAACTGACCACCGTTCAGACCACAGCACCAACACACACGATGCTGTTTGACAATCAGAAGATAGAGTTTGGGTGCAGCTCACACTTTGATTCTTATAAAGCTGACAGTAGCAGATATCAGAGAAGCTGGTTTATTCTCTTCTGCTCAATACCAGCTTTTCAAAATGACTGACATCATTTATGTGATCATGTTGAAGCTGTTAAAGAAATTCAAGTATCACACAGAATGCTCGACACCCACTCAGAGTGTAATCCTGTCAGCCGCCACGTGAGGGCAGCAGAGTTGAGTCAGTCAGAATTAAAGAGTTAAACGTTCAGTGAACTCTGGATATTTTTGAATGGAGCATGTGATACAGTTAAACAGCCGTTTGATCTCCACTAACTCAGAAAATGAGCCGTTCATCTTGTTTCCCTCTTCCTGCTGAGTCACAGTGTGAACCCACTCACTGCACGAACCTCCTGAACTCACGCCATCAATAATGTCTGGTCACAGAATGAGGCCGGAGCAAACTAAGAGCACACACACATCTCTGGTGTCAGGACGCACTTCGACTGGACACAACCTCTAACACCATGTTGCTTAATCTACTCTCATGTTAACACAGTGTACTCCTACAGATACTTTCTCATCTGAAGGAGTAAAGACAGAACTCATCATCATCATCTCGTGGTGCATTTAAGTTTTGGCTTTTACTTTTCGTCATGTTTTATTGGCCTTCAGATTATTTATAAGATCCTTTCTGATCTTAACCAAGTGGACGCTCAAAAGTCAAACTGGTGAGTAGATTTTGGATCCGGCTGCCTAACTCTCACCTTAATGTCTGCTCCCGATAGGTCGTCCTTAGCTAGGATGAGGTCATCAAGGGTGACATCATCTGCTACTGTCATGCGGCTGGTGTGGATCTGGAAGATCCTCCGTTTGGTCTTCTCGTCCGGCAGAGGAAACTCGATCTTACGGTCGATTCTCCCTGAAGAGGAGGAGGAGAGAAGAAAACGTCATGAACTGCAGCTGTAGAGAGGAGACACTACGGAGTTGGGCTTTTTTACACTGGTGAATTTTGACATTTTCACACAAGTGGAAAAAAACCCCTCCAAAATGCACATTAAAGCTATAGTGCGTAACTTCTACATGTCCGTAAATGTCCGTTTCACCCAAGCCACTACTAGAGGAGATGACACAATGCTGATTAAGCCGATCGGCTCCTCTAACATCTCGCGGTATTTTTCAATATATATCATTTTTAGTTTGCGCGTTGACCGGCGACATTCCCGCACTGGCACACAGGAAATGCTTCCTCACAACAAGAAGGGAGGGGGAGGAAGAGCGTAGAGTGTCATAGCAAGAGGTAAAGCGCAGGTAGAAAGAGAAAGCAACGTGGCGGAGAAGCGGCTGAGACACGGTTCAGAAGTGGATCCTACCACAGAGAAATAGCCTGGACTCTATTAGCAAAGAAGGAAAGTGACCGACGGAGAAGGCAAACAAGGATTTGTATTGGCGTCGCTTTTCCTCGGTGGAGAGCCCTGAAGGAAGAAATTGGGCTGAGGGCAGACACGGATGTTGCCTTGCTGCTGTTGGATAAGTAAGTGACTTGGCTTATAATTATATTATGAGTAGTAACGTACTCTGTGTACACGGTGTGTGGCGACTGGCGAGTGTTACTCTGTGTACGGTGTGTGGCGAATGTTACTCTGTGTACATGGAAGTGCCATCGGCTTATTAGTTGTAATAACGCATTATCCGCTGGGAGGCGACAGAAGTTACGCACTATAGCTTTAAAGTTTTTATTTTAGTTCAGATTTCTATTCTGGAAATTTACGTCAAAGCACATATTTGATTAGATAATGACTCATTTGCAATGCAACAATTACAAAAACGTGCCTCCAGCTGCTGAAAACACTTTCAGTGATCGATCAAGTAATCAACTGGGAAAGTTTTATGGTGATATCTTATTAGTTCTAAGTTTTACTGATTCACTTGTAGTGTCTCCATATTTAAAATTTAATTCAGGGACTAATGCCAGTAACTCTCACTCAAAACCAATCTGATTAATTAACACAGTGGTGTGCTGATTGATCAAACACTGATCACTATTGGTTAATTGTTAAATATTAATAATTTTACAAGGCAGTACGTGTAAATGATTCTGCCCACACTCAACTGAAACCCCCGAACTTTTACACTATAGTTCACAGGAAAACATGTTAAAGCAGATCTGATTAATTAAACTGTTTGGTGCCCAGAGTCTAAATAGTTTAATGAATAAATACTGAGGTCAGGCAAATGATTGATTTTTGAAATTAACAAGATTTTCAAACTAGAAAAAACATCAAGAGGAAAATCTAATTACTTCTCTGAGTCTTTCTGGAATAATAATGAGGAAGAATTCTGCACTGTCAAAGGGACAGTTCAGATCTTCTGAAGTAGGGTTTTATATATGAGGTACTTTTCCATAGTCAGTGTATTACCTACAGCACGCCCCCAGTTTGGAGAGTACAGACATTAAAGCAAAGCAATGTTCTAAAGTAGTGCTGCACGATTTGATAAAAATGTGTGATTACGATTTGAGTGGATAATATCGCGATTTGCGGTTGCGATTACAATATAATACATAAATGGTATCATGAGTCTTCTTGCTTGATTCAGTGTTTCCCCTACATTATATTAGGGGGGCACTGACCTGACCTGACATAGTTATTGTGATGGACAGTGTGTTAATGACCATCAACAGACTGAGCACAGTCAAACAGGCTGCTCACACAGCAGCACAGCACGGCACTGTACACACAGCGGAGTGAGCCTGTGTTGTGTTCAGGCGTAAATGACAGCACGTGAATAGGCCGTAACACAACACAGCAACGTGTCAAGTGGGCCGGAACCGAGCAAAATTGCTCAGTTTTTCATTTGTTATTATACAGTTTGTTATAGAGTCCATGATTTCCCCGTGACACAAGTGTGCTTGGATGTTGTTGTATGAGGCTCTGGTGTCTTTCAGTTGTCTCTGTCTTTAACGTTACACAGCTTGGCTTTCTCTCGCATGCATCCTTCCTACTTTTCTCTGTGCTGTCTCAAGTGCTGATATAAATTGATCGTGTTGCCGCGGGAACTTTTACACAGCACGTCTTTCTGTTCAACGTCACCGTACCTGAATCCAAAGTATCGGCATATAATAGACGTTTTTTTTCGCCACCAACTCAGCCTGTTCTTGGTCAGGATAGCTTGTGGGCGTAATGTCAACGAACTCCACACACTACAGGAGAGGTAGTCACGTTCACAGTCACACACGTTAACATTTATTTACATTAAATCGCAAATCGCAGCCTTTTATGCAGTTATGTAATCGCACAGCCTGACATCGCGATTGCGATTAGATTAATCGTGCAGCACTATTCTAAAGTGGACGGGGGAGCAGCAAAACATCTTTTAGCCACCTAAAAACAATATTTTCACTGCTTCACCGTACCAAACAGCAATTTCTGACAGGGAGCTGAAGCTGTTACATCACTCTCTTCAAAGCCAGACTCCACTGACAAAAACTGTCATTTAATATTGCTGAACACAGGAGCTGCTGGTCTGCTGCTGCCTCTATGAGTTAGTTTGTCTGTGTCATTGTGTGACTTTGGTGAATCCTAATGAACCCTTTAAAACACCAAAGTCACACAATTACACAAACTCACTAACTGATGGAGACAGCTGCAGAACAGCAGCTCCTGTGTTAAGTGAGCTAAAATTGCTGTTTCTGTCAATGGAGTCTGGCTTTGATGAGAGCACAGATGGAGAACTGAAGCTGATATTGGCTTTCACATGAGAAGGGGCCGTCTGACAAAGAGGTTAAGCGGTGAAAATACTCTTAATATAGTGTACACAAAATACATGTTGCTGTCCCCAAAGATGAAGAAAAGAAATTCAGTTCCAACATCAGAAAAATTATGTGATATAATGTCTCCGTCCTGCCATGACTCAGCAGAATACAACCACTGTCTATCAGACAAATGTAGGTGTCAGAATCCGATCCAAACAGACTCCTACTGACCAGGTCTGATGAGGGCTGGATCCAGGGTTTCTATCCGGTTGGTGGCCATGATAACTTTGACGTCTCCTCGCGAGTCGAAGCCGTCCAACTGATTGAGCAGCTCCAGCATGGTCCTCTGGATCTCCCTCTCACCGCCAGAGTTCGAGTCATACCTGCACAACACAGACAGGTCGTACACATTTATCTAAGGAATTTAAAGGATGCACAACACGGCCACATGACCTCAGACCCCCCTTTTCCATCCTGCAGTTCTCTTACAGCTGCTGACCCATTTAACTGAGTTGTTTTCAGAGTGCAGAAACATCTAGAAGCCAACTGATTCTCCAAGTCAACATCTAACCAGGCTCGTTCATTTACATCAGCCAACATATTACTTCACATTGTTGTTGCCGTTGCTGCCAACAAGGATGAAACACAGACAAATAAAGCTTTTGATTTTGTATTTCCTACACTGTCTGTTGCTTCTGGTCCTGTTACTGTCACCTTCTTTTAATAGAGGACAGGAAGAAAGCTGCAGCTGCTGCATTACATCAACCCCACCTGAGAAACAAACTTTCAAAAGTGTGATGTTCACACTGAATATAAAAACTTTGTCTACTGTACAGATTAATAATATTGAATAATTATTTTAGAATCTCCCAAACAGAAACACACTTTCAGTTCCATGACGATGAAGTTAGTAAACCTGTTAATGAGCTGTTAAGAGTTGAATAAAAATAAAAGTGTAAGAGTCAGTGATCACACTTACTTATCCAACACCTTGTCATCCACTCCTGACGCCCCACCCGAGAGACGTGATACATCGTCACTGTTCTGACGTCTCAGTCTCTCACAGTCTAAAATAGTTTAAAGCAGATGTTCTGTGTACCTCTTTGTGCCGATGGCGTCGATCTCGTCGATGAAGACAATGGAGGGCGCGTGCTCCTCTGCCACCCTGAAGAGCTCTCGCACCAGCTTGGGCCCGTCTCCCAGGTACTTCTGGATCAGCTCTGAGCCCACGACGCGCAGGAAGGTGGCTGATGTCTGATTGGCTACGGCCTTGGCGAGCAGCGTCTTACCTGGGACACACATGACATAACAAATGCTTATACTTTGCCATATATTCAAACATGTCTTTAGCATGAGATTACTCAGGGCATGTTCGCATCTTCAGTGTAAGTCCACTAAAGTGTTGTTTTTTTTAAATGGAGTCTGGTGGGTTTGGTGATGGTGATGGCGATGGCGATGGCGAATTTGAGCCTTTCCAGGTTGAACAAAAAGGATCTGATGCTGCTTTCACATTTAATCAGGCAGACACGGACAACACCTTCTGGACGGCTGAGAAACAGTCCGACAGAATTTCAGGCTGGTGAAACCAAACATGCATGACGATATGTTGTAATGGTGACGCTGTATTGATTACAAAGAATCAAATAAAATGTTCTCCCTGTGTCAGCGTGGGTTTCCTCCAGGTGCTCCAGCTTCCTCCCACAGTCCAAAGACATGCAGGTTAACTGGTGACTCTAAATTGTCCGTAGGTGTGAATGTGAGTGTGAATGGTTGTCTGTCTCTATGTATCAGCCCTGTGATAGTCTGGTGACCTGTCCAGGGTGTTTCACAGCTGTCAGCTGCAGCCGTCTCGCTCGGTACTGAACCATTTTTAATTGTTGTTATAGTTATTATCAATAGATTGAGTCTTCTACCATCCTGCAAGGAAAATATTTTATACATATCTGTTGGTCATTAGTGGTGAAATTACATTCTGGTGCATAATTACATTAATAATTACAGTTACTCTGATTCAGGGTGATTATTATTATCTTTTATATTCCTGAGAAACTCCTCCAAATGTCGGGCGTGCTTCGTTATTGTTTGTTTTGTAATGTCCTGCTGTTATCTTCTTTTCCACTTCACTTGTTGACATTTCCATCCTTCATATTAATTAACCTCCGGGACCCTTACTTTTTTTTCCTGACGGCCTGCTCCCCCCTGCAGCAAAGATAAAACCACCTGTTCCGGCGAGATTTGTGTTGGGTCCTGCGGGATCCCAACACAAAGCAGTTCTCTAGTATAGAGTCATCACATTCTCACATCTGACTGGGTCAATTAAGGGTTTATGCCAAACAAACCAGAGCTGGCTGACACAAGTTGCTGATTGTTGGAACAGTGCAAAGACAGATTTCATGAGTTTGCAATTTTGGGGCTGTTTCTGGTGAAACAAAAAGGATCTCACTCTTCAATAAAAAGGTCTATCACTGTAGGGATCCTTTCCATAATGTTGTCAGACACTTATATTAACAATCTGAACCTGTCACTGGCAAAAACAAACACTTTTAGCGGACGTAAATTGACGATGCTGACATGCCTGCTTCGCGGCTGCCGGCTGCAGCGCCCTCACTCAATATTGGACCGGTTTTAAAAACTGTTGTTCCCATCAGTCACTTGGACACAAAAAAATGTGAAAATATGGTCCAGGTTGAAAAATACCGAAGTCACCCTGTAAGAAGTTCCCATCATCTACTGGATTTTATTATTTGCTCACATCCATGTGGATGTTTTCAGTTATTGGTCGGGTAGAACAGCAACACCCAGACTGGATGTTTTGAGATATTAAAATTGATCTGTGATGTTTCCATTAAAGAAAAGGTTAAGAGCTTGTGAACAAAATGTCACTTTTAGTTACTTTTAGGAAACGACCTGCAGCCAATTGATTTTCAGATGCTTGGGCAGCGTCCCATGACATTTTCTTTCATATCTCACTTGTCTTATTTCATCTGGTGTGCACATTTGTTCTTGTCTAATGTTGTCAGTATACACGCTGCTGGAGGTCTCTTACTCGCATTCAAAGGTTTTTAGGAACCCAAAATATCGCACACTGTCCCAGGTGCACCTAAAAGGTCACGCACATCATAATGTTCTTTCAGATGTGCATACTGTTCACAAAGACAGTAAAAAAACATGACCTTTGACATTAATCAAAAAATTAAGATAAAAAAATTATTCCTCTTGTCTTCTGGCTAAAATTTTATTTTATTTTGCTACTCAACTTGTAACAGTGCTGACATGTGGTTCTTTATAAATACAGAGTGACTGTATTGAAATTCAGAGCCGAGCTGAAGCAAAGTGCGTTTCACTTAACCCTTATTTAATGATTAATGTTAATGAGTTAATGAGATCTCGTTCAGCGAAGAATAGATTTGATTGTAAATGTGTAAAAATGACTTTCAAATGTGGCAAAGACTGAGAGGTTCACAAAGCCAATCACAGTGCTCCATGCATAATTATACTGCTTCCACCAAACCACTGCGCTATGAAACACTTCTTTTATAAACTGAAGGTGTTTTATATTATTAGAAGTGTAGAGAGCGCTTTTTCCACAGCAGTACTTAACTTAAGGGTTCAGAAGGTTGGTCACCTACTCTCACCTTCCTGCAGTGGTGCCCTTTAAAAAAGGTCCCAAATGACCATGTGGAATTTACCTGTGATGTCAGTCTGGGGTAAACACACCTTTATCAGGGCTTGATGCTAACTTTTTTCCCAAGGAGCACATGTGCTCCTAAGTTGAAAAAGTAAGGAGCGCACAAAGAACTTTAGGGGCACAATGTAAATTGATCAAATAATGTGTTTTCCGTAATAAACGTGATGCAAATAGACATTTACAAGCAAAATTATTTAATGAATTTGTATACAAAATGTACAGAAAGGTAAAATCATCAAGTTTTGAAAAAGTATTGCAATTTAATTTTGTCTTTAATGTTATTATCTTATATATATTATCTTTGCAATATGATTATCTTATATAATGTTATTACTATCCTAAAACATTCTCCAGGTCCTCTGAAACTCTGCAGGACTTATTTCCACCCTGCCCAGCAGCGGTACCGTGGCGAACGGTCCCTAACTGCGGGGAGAACGGAGCAGGCTTCCCCGGAGGTCCGCCGCTTAACCCGGTCCGTCTCCTCCACACTTTGACTTATTTCCACGCTGCCGACAGTGGGACTTATATTCATTGTGCCGACAGTGGCTTGGAAAACTGCCCATAACCGTGTCACATGGGGAAGAGGGAAGAGGGAAGGCGGCTGGAGTTCCTCCAACATTTGCGGTTAGATTATCATATTTTTTTATTGACAAAAATATAGGCTGCTTCGGCTGATTTTTTTATGCGCACATGTGGCCCTAAATATTTTTTACAGTTCGCACACACCTATTTTTAGTCATAAATGAGAGTGAAACGCTCACACTGTTTATGGCTGGGTTTAATCCTTCTGTGATATAACTGGAAACTTAACATAGATGTACCTGCGTGTATACAGTATATACGACTTCTGTACCACATGTGTGAAACTGAATTATTTGTGTATCATGAAAAGTAACGAGGGTGTAGTAGAACATTTTCTGATTGAGTGTTTTAAAAGAGCTACTTATTCATAGTCAGTGTATTACCAACAATAAAGTCTCTTGGCACACCCCCAGTTTGGAGGAGCAGGCAGGAGTAATGCCACAGAAGCTAAGCGGTGTTCTGCTATGGACAGGGGCGGCAACAAAACATCGTATCTACCTAAAAACATTATCAGTTTCCTGCTGTGTTCAAACCGGTTGCAAATAAAACAATTTGCCCCAGTGAATAACGTGTTAAGTTAATCTAAGTAAAGACACGATTAGACATGAATCCCTGCAGAGCAGCTCAGTGGGCATGATGCAAATGACGCGACATACACAAATTAAGCAACACGAATAAAGCAAGTAGTGCACAACCACAGTGTACACAGCTCTGGTTTTCTTTTATGTGTGATATTCGACGTCATGGACCGGCCAGGTCAGTAAACAGTAAAGAGGAACACAGAGGCCAGCGAAAATGTTATGGTGGTTACTTATTTATTCGTATGTAACTCTTACTTTTTTAGTCTCTCTTTCAAATTTAATTTGAATTAATTTGGATCAATGTTTGTGCGCTGCTTGAACAAAGACGGTCAAAGACATATTTTGTGATGGCTTGTCATTGCATCTCACTGGTAAAGGAGCTAAAATTAACTTGTTCACCCAGGTGTTGTGTTCCAATCACTGCAGATCGGAGCTGGAAGTGATAAACACCCATGTCAACTGCAGAGTCATTTGAAACAGGTGTGAATGCCAATTAAAACCTTCACCACTGCATTAAAAAGTCAGATGTTAGCCAGTGTTAGTGGGTTTTTTGTGCAGTGGCAAAGGGGCTTTACATCGCTCTCTTCAAAGCCACCAGACTCCTTTGACAAAAATTATTATTTTAACTTGCTGAACACGAGAGCTGCTGGCTGACCGCTGCCTCAACCAGTTAGTTTGTGTTTACTGTGTTCCTTTGGAGTTTTACAGGGTTAGTTTGGATTCACCAAAGTCACACAACACAAGTTGCCACTGTTGGTAACATGTTTTATTAAAGCACTCACCTGTGCCAGGCGGTCCGTACAGGATGACACCTTTGGGAGGCTTTATACCCATCTCCTCATAATACTCTGGATGTGTGAGAGGCAGCTCCACTGACTCCTGTTAGGAACAACAGAAAACTGCTCCTTCAGACTCAGCGCTCAAGGACAACATGTTACATTCACGAGCAACTCAACCTTCAGTTTGCTTAAAGCGGTTGTTGAGCAAATGTATTAACAGGTGACAGTGTTCATACAGACATTACAAAATGAAATTCAAAGACCTTCAAGTACTTTTTCAAGCAATATTTTTAAATTTTGAATATGAGATATGAATGTCTCTTTAGCCAGTGATAGGTTACTTACTGTATTACACTTTTTAATAACCATAAAATCTGCAACAAAACATCTGAATGACATGAGAACTGCTGTGCTCATTCTATTATAATGGTGTGCGGCGGACTCCAGGGTTTTTTCAGACCTAATTGTATTGCGGAGTTTTGCACAGCGGCGACCGGATCTTTGCTCTCAAACCACAAAAAATGTGATGGCACAACAGTCTCCTTCAGTACATTATTCTATGCTTTCTTTTGATTTTCACATTGGCTAGTCATCCTGTTTAATTTGTCTTCTGATTAAA
>NC_065517.1:35483310-35520758 GCF_006386435.1 Epinephelus moara
TATATATATATATATATATATATATATATATATATATATATATATATATATATAAAAAAAAAGTAAATAAAAAAACGAATATCGAATACCAAATTTTCATAACGAATACCTACCCATAGAAACGAATATCGAATATCCGAATATTTGGGTACAGCCCTAGTGTCCTCCTGCCTGCCCCACACCTACCTACCGCCGCTTCCCTGATATCTCACAGAATTTTCAACTCATTACAAAAAGGAGTGCAGGTTGTAACGAAAGGGAAAATCATCTTTAAAACAGAACCATCTGAAAGTAGCCAAGGAAGCAATGCCAGCTGGAACGCCAGTTTCAATTTATAATTTTCAGTGGAGTTATGACACTGGAGCACAGCTGAAGAGAGGGGAAAACAAGTCACAGTGAAAAGCCGGCTCATTAAGTCATGTAAAGTTTAGTTGCGACAACAAAGGCCTGTTGGTTTTGCAGAGGATTTAAGAGTGGAACAAAGTAAAAAATAAACTACGTTGTCAGACGGGACATCATCAAGGCAAGGAGCTTTGACCCAGAGGTCCAATAGCATTAAACGCGCAACAGAAGAAGAAGCCAGTGACAACACGGAGAAATCTACATCCAGAGCCGTGAGTTTTTGGACGGATGAGGAGACAAAGTTAATGCTGTGCCAGCTGAAAGAGTTAAATATTTTGAAATACACAGATGGGAGGAAGAGTAGGGATGGTGACCTGTTAAAAAAGCGGTGGTACAGCTGGACGACACTCGATTGTTTGGTCTGTGATGTAACAGGTCAACCAGAAAAAGGTCCAATACTAACAAGCTGAGTAGCTTGTAGAGGAGTCGGACATACTTCAGTCGATAAATCCATTCCCCGACCGCTCGTGCTTGTACACTGGGACAAGGACAGTAGTCCAATTAAATGGCCTAGTCGAGCTGTAACTGTAGCTCCAACTTACTGTGCATGGAAACGTTCTGACTTGATTAGACAGTGTTATGTGTTAAAGCACTTTGTCAAAAAAGAGGATATTTTCAAAGTATTCCAGTACTTTTTTACCTCAAAATTCAAGAACCCTGCAGTGATGTAAACAGGTCAATTTGAAAGCTACCAAAACTATCAGCCATATTGTGGTCAACCTTTAATGGCAACCTTTCAAGTCTGTCAGTATTTCACACTACAAAGATTTTGGGTGTTTTGTAACTTCAAAGCAAGACTGTGTAACTCTGACTGAACATTGGCCACCTCAGGATCCATTTTAACCCCGCAGGTTTAAGAGCAGTGTTTCAACTGTACCTTGATCTCCTGGATCTGATTGTCCAGTCCTCCGATGTCAGCGTAGGTTTCCTGTGGGGCCTTCTCCACTTTCATCACTGTCACCAAGGGATCAGTGTCATCCATCAGCACGCCAATCACAGCATGAACCTACAAGTGACACACAAACACAAGACAACGTGTGAGTTGTTTTACACTTCAAAGAGGTGGCAGACATTTAAAAATAGTTCTTTAAGGTGTTTGCAGGAATTGTCGGATACTTGCTGATCCTAGACTGATGAACAGAAGCACACGGTTGAGTGAAACACGACTGAGAAGTTAAATAACTGTAATTATTTCCTTTTAAAGCAGTATTTTGATGTATATTGAAGGAATGTATTTTTAAAAAGGTAAATGTCAAATAAGGATTCTCACTGATCATTACCTTGTGGTTGAGCAGGACAGAGCAGCCTGGCTCAAGCAGATCCTTATCCACGAAGGACAGGATGCTAACGTAGTGCTCTGATCCCACTGAGGTGGAAACGATGGCGTGGTTGTCATCAATGATTTCCTCCAGAGTGCCCACAGACATGGGGGTCCCCCGCAGGTCGTCCACCTTTGACCTCTCCTCCTGTAGAAAGGATAAGTTCAGGATTATTGTATGAGGAGAAACAGCAGGAGAAGTTAAGATCTGGTCTGTTCTGTAGTACGACCAAAGTATGAAGTATGAATCATGTAAGCAAAACATGAGCGGACCTCCTGTTTCTCTTCCAGAGGCTTCATCTGCTCCTGATTTCTGATGAACTCTTCCTCCATCAATAGGTAGTCTTTGATACGCTCCTGCTTGAGCAGCTTCAGGCGGCACTGAGTGTGAGGAGTGACTGAAAGACAAACACAGGCCGACAAAGGTAAAATATTTATTAAAAAACACAACAACATATAAACATAGATAAATTCTATCCAAACTAAAACATCTTTTACAGACCCTCAGGAACTTGAAGGCTGTCGATATACTTTGCTCTGCTCATTATTCACATCAGAGTGGGTTACTGTGGGTTTGCTGTCTAGTTTTAATAGTGTTACAGACTCTTTTCCAGGAACGTCAGGGATAACTGCCAAACAGTATCCACTGTTGTAAACAGTGAGCTCAAATAAGGCTAAACAGGAGACCCAAGAATTGAACTCCTTCCATGAAAATCAGCTGCAAAAATTGAGACAGGCAACCAGCTAGATAACACACGTCTTCACAACTCTCAGTCTTTATAGTTCCTTACCTAATGGTAGTTTACTGGCAGCATCTGGTCCCTTGGTCTTCTTCTTTTTCTTGCCAACTCTGGTGGGAATTGGAGGCTCGTACTTCTTTTTCTTGTCCTTCAGTTGGGGCCAAAGTGATAACATGTCAGAAATGGTACCGGCCAAAAACACATCAACTGTAGTGTTTAAATACTTGTTACTTTGGCACAAACAGCCCCACAAAATAATAGTTTGGCTGGTGTGAAAGCTGTCAATGGTGTGGATCAAACAACCAAACTGAAACCATTCGAAAACGTGGGTCTCTATCTGCTTCCAAACAGACTCTGGTGCGGTTCGTTTGTGGTGTGAAAGAAAACTAACCAACCACAGGATTTTCTGATGCAGATATGTGATTTTAGAACAGCTAAACCAATAATAAATCCATCTGCTGATTGTAAAATCTGTCCACGATTTCATAATTGATCCTGATAAGGGCCACGTATATCCCGTAACCTATTTATGCTAATGCATACATATAACAATGGCAACACATACGCACATTACTGAGAATATTTTTGCTGATTAAAGAGCTAATAAATCTGGCATTATTGTATCCAACTCTGTCCTTTGTCTGTTCATTAAGTCCATTAAAAAGTGTCCCACAGTATGAAGCCCTGAATCATTCCTGAACAAGACGCCTTCTTTTCATCCTGTCTCTGTGTTAGTCATTATTCATAAAGTGCCATTGATTTGCGGTCTAATAACAGCCTCCTAATAATGTTTACAATCAGTTTGTCATCTATGAGCTCTTTGTGAAACCAAAGAACAGACACAAAAACACTTAAGAAGCATTAAGTTGCTGCTGCAGAAACTTCTGTTTGATTTCCCCACATGGGTCCTGATGATGCAGGATGACAAACGCCAACACTGTCCAATCAACTAGTTACCTGCCAGTCTGTAGAACTTCATGTTTACTCCTCTTGGTTCGTTTGCAACATGTCAGTGTGAACAGGAACCGAACCCAAACTAAAATGTGTGTCTCATTTTTCCCTCTGGTGTGGACCAAATGAACTGAACTACTGATGGGTGAAAGCACTCTAAGGAGAAATCTGGACCCCAAGGCTGGACCAGTTGGGAACCACTGATCTCGATGACACTGAGAGCAGCCAGGGGAATGTTCTGAGTAAAGGGGTACATTTTCTGTTTCACAAATGAGAACATTACAGCAGAATAAATCTCATGTGGATGTAAAAAAGAAAACAAACATTCTGTGGTTCCACAAAATTATCCCCATTCATTGTCTATGGAGCAGCTCCAGACTTCATACCCCATGACATGTGGTTTTAAGAGAGAGTCGCTGCTTTTCACAAATATTGATCGAACTTTCTAAGACTATAAAAATAACATATTGGAATTCTTAATTTAGGTGACGTTCCCCTTGAATATTAGAATTCAAATAGAATAAGGAACATGTTATTTTATTACAGAGACCACACAAAAGATTAACATCTGATTACCAAAACAACAGATCCAGACAGCAGCCAGCAGAAGCTGTGTCATTCTCACCTTGTCATCCTTCTTTCCTCCTCCTGGACCGTGACCTCCACTCTGACTTTGACCCTAAAACAACATCAGACACATATTAATGAAGCTGAAAAGAAACAGACACCAATTCATTCTGACCTGTATAAATGGAGCTTCCCCTTCTTGAACAACGTTAGCTCATTAGCTGTTTACAGTAACGTTACTGTTAGCTAACGCCGCCGTTACCTGCCACAATAGCTAAATCCAACACGTCAGTTTGTATTAACGAGGAGCCAAACTCTGACAGTGTCATCTTGAAAGAAGCATCACATACTCGATCAAAACAGGGAGAAAGCTACTTCTACAATATGAATGACTGGGCTAATAAGAGAGCTAGGTTAACGACTGCTGCCAACCGACATATCGAACCTAATGAAGCTAACAGTTAGCTTTCGGCTAGTCGGCTCTCACCTACTTTTAATTATATCGTTATCTCACAAATAAAACATTAACCCACCTGAAACTACACTGCAGCACAAACATTAACGTTTCAAGCACTGACAGCAATGTTTCATTGGTTAATAATACGTTTTATTAAAACAGAGATTCGAGCCGAAGAGAAAACTGCTTGCTCACTTACCATTGTTGGTTGTCGCTCTGAAGTGACGTCAGAGAGTACGGCAACTCCAAGGGACAAAAAGAGAACCAACGGAAGCCAAAATAAAGACGTCTCCTGTGGCTGACAATTGTGTTTATGTCTGTATTTTAGTTTAGTTTTATTTCTAGTATTTGTTGCTCAACATGAGACAGGAGATATTTTTAAGAATACGACGTGAAGATGTGCCTTGTTTGTTTGTACTCGTCATTTTGTCAATAAAAAGAGAATAACAACAACATCGGTGGCTGGAACAGTTTATTTTTCTTGGCACCTTATTTATTGTTGTGGTTTTATTGTGATTTTTACAGAAGCGTACTGCATTCACTTGACAAATAAAAAAAATCTGTTTTATTGAGTATTTTTTTCTGTTTTTCAGAGTAATTTTTTTATTTTTCTGTTTTTCAGTGTAATTCTTTCTGTTTTTTTTGTGGTCATTTTTTTTCTGTTTTTCACGGTAATTTTGTTTCTGTTTTTCGGGGGTTTTTTTTGTTTTTCGGGGTATTTTTTTCTGTTTTTCTGAGTATTTTTTCTGAGTTAAGAGAGCAATAGAACAACAGACACTTTAATTCCTTTCTTGAGAGCTCGATATAATGGAAGCAAACATGACCCACTTGTTTAGTTTAATCCAGTTTTACTTTGTTTTGGGTTTGAGACACTGGGAGATACTCTTGTCTTTCAGTCATATAGATGGTGTTATCATTAGTTTGTCAACTTTACGCAGGCAAAGGTCACTTGCAGGTGCCAGGTGGGAGCTTCTCGTGAGATTGTGAAGTATCTCGTCTCCTCGTTCAGGAAAAAAAATTACCACAAAAAAACAGAAAAAAAGTACCACAAAGAAACAGAAAAAAAAATACCCTGAAAAACAGAAAAATTACTCAGAAAAAATTACACAAAAAAACAGAAAAATAAACAAATTACTTCGAAAAACAGGGCTTTTTTTAATTTGTCAAGTGAATGCAATACGCTTCCGTATGATTTTATGTTTGTCAAGTGAATGCAATACGCTTCCGTATGATTTTATGTGAGCTACTGGATACAAGAATTTTCCCATGGGCATGAATAAAGTATCTATCTATCTATCTATCTATCTATCTATCTATCTTAATATTTCAACCATTGATTTTACTATTAAGCTGCAGAGAAACAAGACAGAGTGGATGAAAATGTAATTCAAGATCAGACACACACCTTTGCATAGCCTACCTGTAGGTCGACAGGTGCACAGGAGAGGATCATGGGCTGACTATACCAGAGGACATTTCAACCTCAACACCCTGTGCTCCTGCAGGGATTGGATTTAATTAAAAAAGCTTAATTTCAAACAAAATCTGAAGTTAAACTCAATTAAGTGAACATCACATGTCATGTGTTGTCACTGTCGTTCCCATCGGCTTTTTTCAACAAGACGAAAATCAAGTGTATTGTTTGTCATGAAGATTATTTAAAAAAAAAAAAAAAAAAGATGTCATCTTGAACATGTTGAGGTGAAAGACACAAACTGAACCAGACACGGTGACGTTAATGACAGCGCCCTCACTACTGTACGAGGTGTTGACCTTGCTGCTCCACAGAGACGAGGACGGACTGAAGCTGCAGAAATAATATCGTCCTAATTTTGTTTCTGAGAGAACGCTCACTCTGCATATTCAACTAGCACCAGGCTCTCACAGCCTCGGTTTCCATTGACAGTATTAATTAGCTTGCTTGCTGTTTACACCGCCCCACACACCCCCACCCTCCCCCGTCACTCTCATGCACATGATCAATCAATAATTATGCACACAACATTAACAAAGCATTCCATTCATCCTAATTAAGTCATTAAGGTAATTAGGGCTTTCACTATTTGTGCAGCTGAGGGACTGTCCTTTATTTTCTCTGTGAAACAATACATATTTAGGGCCCGAGCACCACGCAGTGCAAAGGACCCTCTTGAAATTGAAGGGAATTTTTCTTCTTCTTCTTTTTCCTATATATAAATTGCTTTTTGAGGGGCTGAGATGCTCAAAAACTCATGAAACGTTGCACACAAATCAGAAGTGGTGGACTACAAACTTTGAACAAAGCAGCGCCCGCAGTGCGTTTAACATACATGTACAAAAACTGGTTGGCAAATGTAACATCACAAGACGTACAAAAAGGCCTCTTGGAGCCATACCCTAAACCCAACAGGAAGTCAGCCATTTTGAATTTATTCTGCAATTTTTGTGCATTTTTTAGCCATGTACAGAAGTTGTACTTTACCAAACTCCTCGTAAAGATTTCGTCTGTTTGACTATGATTCTATCGGAATCATCTGAAGACCTTCGACATCAGAAGTTACTCAAAGTTTGAGTTTTTGTCAAACTGTGCGACTATGGCAAGCCATCAAATTTTCATGTTTTGCCACCAAACAGGAAGACATTAATTTTGAGGAAATATCGGTGATTTAAGCTGAGATTGGTTATGTTTTTTTTTGATGGAAGCGTTTGTCACACATGATGTGTCCAAGGACCGTCAGAGGCGTCACGGTCCTTGGACATTGGACATTGTCACCTCCGTCCCTCTCATGCACAGTTAGATTACACTGCTGTTCATATTCATATTTATTTACCTGGTCATTCATTCCATTATGCAATTTCAATATCAGATGCCTCTCAGTCCAGGGCTCTGCTGGAACGGTCTTCACACTCTACATGTGTGCTTTTATTTATCTGTATATGTACATATGTACACGTGTATGCATATGTGTGATGTATATACAGTATATATATACTTTTTAGATTTGTAAGCGTCAAGTTATTGCGCTGACAAGAGTTAAAGTAACTCGTGAATACGAGTCTTACCTTGTAACCAATCAGGGGGCATGTTGAACGTGTTTGCGGAAATGAAAGCACAAGTGAGAGCAGTCGGATAAGCCGCGCTCGGTTAAGCTCCTGATGTGAAACTGAAGTTAAATAAACCAGTTACTGAGCACAAGTAACAGAAGCAGACATCAGTTATTTGACAGTAAGTGTATGGTGGCACCTTGGGGTTAGGAGGAAGCGCAATTCTGTTTTCATGTACTCTGTATGTTGAAATGACAATAAAGTTGAACTAGATTTAGTCTCTATATACAGACTCTACATTCAGTGAATGTAGAGTCTGTAGGCAAACCCCGGAGATCTTGCCTCCGGAAGAAGAGCGGAAGAGCCCTGGTTTCCAGGTGTAGGCTGTTTGTAGTCCGCGTGATATTGACCAATCAGGTTTGAGCCGGCTGCAGTTGCTGCCAGGTTAAGCGGTCCGTGCGGTGACCTAACGAGGCGGAACATAATTGGCGTCACTGCAAACTCTGAATCCAGCATATTTACTTATATATAAACGGAAGTCGGAAACGGAAATTCGCCTCCTCCGCCCAAATCAAACCAGAATGCCAAAAAATCGGGGGTCTGCCCCCAGAGGCTGTATCGCCGTCTGCTGGAAGTCAAACACCGAATACAGCCGATGGGTTCCGAGACTGAACTAGATTTGACTTGAAGTTTGAAAATCCAATGATTATTTCAGTTTTTACAATTTCTGCTTGTGATAAATGGTGTAATTATGGCGATTTTTAAAGAAAACTTGCCTTCCTCACCATGTTTTCTTTAAAAATTGGCGGTAAAATAAATACAAAACACAGCCACTTAAAATTTGTACACCCCTCCCTGAAGCCAAAATAAAAAACATAACTCCCTCCTAAGTGCATAAAAATGATTTGATGTGCCTCCCGCTTTCTGCACCATCGCCTTCCCTCATAAATAACGAACCAGTCTCTAATCCCTCTCATCTAAAAAGCCATTGTTTGACAGCCACTAATATACAAATCACTGTTATTTCCTCTAAAATGTCACAGTCATAATAACGGGGAAAAAGAAAATCCACTTTCATTTATTCTCATTATATCTCACAGTGTGGTCACACATGCATCTTTACTCAGGTACACATAGTTTTCACACATTTTGTGAACAGAATAATAAAATACCCACCTATGAAGTTTGTTCCTGCTGAACCATGAATGGTGAGGTAACACTAAGAGCACCTCCACAGCACAGCAGGATAAAACCACATTGTCAAATCCGACATGACTGTTCCATTAGAGTGTGCTCCAAATTGTCTCCAACGCAGTGGGTACGACAGCAGTGTCAGTAATTCTCGGGGAGTTGTCGTGACCCAAAAAAGAACTTCAACAAAGAGTCTTTGTACGTCTGCATCTGTCCGAGTCTCACAGGTAGTACACAAACATGCCCTCATGCAAACACACAAACAGAGACAAACACAGAGGCATTTGTTGAAAGCTATTATTATCTGTGTGGGCACACTTTCTTTGACATATTCTCTGATTCTCTATTAGGCTTTTTTCTGCATGCACTTGAACGTGTGACTGTGTGTGTGTGTGTGCAGCGTGCATGAGCGTTGGCAGTGCCAAAACAACATCTTTGCAGTTTGTATATGAGATTATTCTGTCTGAGGGTGAGATTGTCTCCATAGCAAAGAGTGGAGGCTGCTAGATCCAAGTTATTTTTGTCAAGTTTATTCTGCTGTATCAGATATTGGGTTTTATTTTTTAGGGATTTGTTCATGTCCGTGTTATTTTCACACTCTGAGCTGTTAATGAACTGACTTGCTGATTATGTAGCAGACACCTCAGTTAGTATAGGTGAGAGCAAAATGTTCACATGTAGGTTAAATACATGAAGACAAGGCAGACATTAAGTCATGTCCTCAGTACCTTACGACAGCTTTAACTTGACAGAGCAGAATAATTGACGAAGCTATAGGAGATTGTTTGACATGGATGAATAAAGGCTGCAACAATGAACCCAATAGTTGCTCCCATGGTACATATCCATCCAGTACAATGATAATGGTAACAGATTTACCTCTCAAAATTCTTGGTCTGATTTTAGACAAAAGCAGCCGCTTTTATTTCTAGGCGGTGACCGCTGATTTAGTCGGCTGAAAAGACAACTTGGCAGATTTAAACAACTGTAGCTTGCTAGCTAATGTTAGCTCCACGTGTTGTTTGAAAAGGCTGTCTGACTTTTTAATGTTTCCTGCAGGCGATTGAAAAAAACACAAAAACAATCTTGTATAGGATGTGACTTTTTGGCCACAAACATGATATTGTGCTAAAATACTGCGACCAAAGCTAAATGCATGGCTGGATACAGCGGTGGACTCAGGCTGTTTTCTAGCATGTAAGCTAGCCTATATGCTACTGCATCATGTTGTCTCCATTTAAGGGCACCTCATCATGCTTTGTTCACTGGACGGACACTCCAGAACTCTATCACATTCTGTCTACTGAAGAAGAATCCCAGAGAGTGTTTTCTCCACTGGAAGGGCATCCTACAGGGCAATTCATCACATTTACTCCATTTAACCTTAACCCTAACCCTAGAGGGCACTTCATTACATTTTCCTTTTGAAGGACAACCTACAGGGCACCTCATCATGTTTTCTCCACTGGAAGGGCATCCTGCAGGGTGCTTCATCACGTTTTTTCCACAAGAAGGGTATCCTAGAGGGCACTTCATCATCTTTTCTCTACTAGAAGTGCACACAGAGGGCACTTCATTACATTTTCCACTGGAAGGACACCTTACAGGGCACCTCATCACATTTTCTCCAATGAAAGTGCACTCTAAAGAGCACTTCATCATGTT
The DNA here is from genome assembly GCF_006386435.1 of Epinephelus moara. NCBI lineage: Eukaryota > Metazoa > Chordata > Actinopteri > Perciformes > Serranidae > Epinephelus > Epinephelus moara. The sequence continues at coordinate 35,493,626 of NC_065517.1, forward strand.
TCCTCCACTGGAAGGACACCAAGGAGGGCATTTCATCACATTTTCTCCTCTAAAAGGGCATCCTACAGGGCACTTCATCATGTTTTCTCCACTGAAGGGGCATCCAGAGGGCACTTCATCATGTTTTCTCTACTGGAAGAGCACCCTAGAAGGCACCTTATCCCATTTTCTCCACTGAAAGGGCACCTTAGAGGGCACTTCATCACGTTTTCTCCACTAAAAGGGCACCCTAAAGGGCACCTCATCACGTTTTCTCCACTGGAAGGGCATCCTGCAGGGTGCTTCATCACGTTTTTTCCACAAGAAGGGTATCCTAGAGGGCACTTCATCATGTTTTCTCCACTGGAAGGGCATCCTGCAGGGTGCTTCATCACGTTTTTTCCACAAGAAGGGTATCCTAGAGGGCACTTCATCATGTTTTCTCTACTAGAAAGACACACAGAGGGCACGTCATTACATTTTCCTTTTGAAGGACAACCTACAGGGCACCTCATCACATTTTCTCCACTAAAAGGGCACCCTAAAGAGCACTTCATCATGTTTTCTCTACTAGAAAGACACACAGAGGGCACGTCATTACATTTTCCTTTTGAAGGACAACCTACAGGGCACCTCATCACATTTTCTCCTCTAAAAGGGCATCCTACAGGGCACTTCATCATGTTTTCTCCACTGAAGGGGCATCCAGAGGGCACTTCATCATGTTTTCTCTACTGGAAGAGCACCCTAGAGGGCACCTTATCCCATTTTCTCCACTGAAAGGGCACCTTAGAGGGCACTTCATCACATGTTCTCCACTAAAAGGGCACCCTAAAGGGCACCTCATCACATTTTCTCCACAAGAGATTCACCTCATCACATTTTCTCCACTGGATGGAAACCCTAAAGGGCACTTCATCATATTTTCTCTACTAAAATGGCACACAGAGGGCACTTTTTTTCCACTGGGTGGACAACCTAGATGGCACCACGTCACAGTTTCTCCACTAAAAGTGCACTCGAGAGGACACTTCATCATGTTTTCTCCACTTGAAGGGCACCCTAGAGGGCACCTTAACATGTTTTCTCCATTGGAATGGTATCCTAGAGGCCACAACATGATGTTTTCTCCACTAGAAGGACACCCTTCGGGACACTTCATCACATTTTCTCCACTGGAAGGACACCCTAGAGGGCATCTCATCACAGTTCATCTAACATAGGTGCTTCCAGAGGGTTCTTTTTTGTGAACATCTGATAGCATCCAGGACCGGCTTCTACACAGTGTATGAGCTGATGTTAGTGAGGGCTAATGATGTAATTAGGCATTAGAGCTGCTACTGTAAGCTAGTTAGGTGGACATGCTAATGATATCAGCTTACGCTAGAGCAGATAAGCACCCTGTTTAATGCACTTATTTCACTGTTGCTTGTGTGTTTTTGGTTTTGGAAAAGCTACATAAAGACACTGTTCTATAACCTCAGGGAGAAAGTGCTGCTGTAATTACAGCCCCATACACACCACTCAACCTGTTGAGAAAACCAAAGCTTGACAGCTCTGCCTAATTAACGGTCCCAGTCCTGATTGAAAAATCGTTGTCTTGGGGAGGGGGTGTAAAAAAAATGATCAATCACATTGTGTTTCTGTTTTTTAAATACAAATACATTATTCACTCTGCATATGTTTTATTAATGCTGAGTGCCATTTGGATCTCACCTCCTTCTTCTCAGTTTGTGCTGTGAACTGAAAACGATTTTTGCAACGGATGACTCACAGATATAATATTCTTACAACCATTGAAAATCATCCTAAAAAATCACGACAACCCTGAAAAATATTAGAACATATTTGTCTCTGCGGGTTTGCCAGGTTGTCGTTTTACACCAGAGACAGTTGTCTCTCTGCTCCTGTCCTCTGGATATCAGACATTCATAATGCAAATATACCAAAGCTCAGCTGGTGACGTCATGCGTGTAGCCTGGAGGATTCTCATCCTATAATTTCCTCTCAGATACATTTACAAAGAGAATGAAGATGCCTATACACTCATATATAGTGTCCACAAGTCCTCCTCCAGCTTGGCTGCTTGCAGGCTTCACTGAAGTCAGTCGCTCGGCAGGCAGGTTAAGAGCAATCTCTGTCTTTTGTCCTTTTTGTTTAATGCACTTGAATCCACACAGCAAGAAAAACATATAAATCAAATAATAAGCCCTGGAGCGACTTGATTCACTGCATTTATATTGATACCAAACACCTACAGGCCTGGGCAACATCAGGGTGTGAAAATGTCCTTGTGTCTGCGCTTGTGCTTGGATATTGTGCAGCAAACGCCAAAGTAAACAGCAGTCTCACATAAAAGGTTTCATCTCAGACTCTGAACACCATCCATTCAGCTCCAGATAGGCCTGTTTGTTTTGTAATGAGGCCTTTTGGGTTTTTTTTTGTTTGTCTTCTATTTGTCGTGATAATGAATGAAAGCAGTGCCAAGACGGGAGCTATTGAATGGTTTATGATATGGCTGTGAAATTATTGTCTAAGTCATGAATGGTGTGAATGAGGCTGCCATTGATTGCCTAATTGGAAAATCATGTATTATGCATTAAAGGTAAACATCCATTTATCTTTGAATTGTTTCTACCTGACACAGCGCTTTATGTAATAACTGCTGTTAGACACGAAACCGAGAAACACCCATTTTATTAAAGCTATTTTTATGTCGGACACAGTTTGGATGTGGGCAGAATCATAGTGAGGATTGTAAAGTACTACAGATGAGTGGAAGTTGTGGTTAGGTGTGAAGTGGCATATAGTGCATCATGGTTTTAAGGCTTAGATACAAGGGCTCTAGGCAGGCTTTTTTATCACCATGGAAACTGAACTCCTCACGGGAAGAACATTCCGGCACGCTGAGCCTGGTCCAGATGTGAGACTCCAACAATCTATCATGCATCATTCATGTAGCCATGTTCTCGACGGTAAAGTGGGCTGAGATGGCAGCTGCAGGGGGGTCAGCTCGGAGAGGATGAATTACGCAGTCATGAATTCAGTCTCGTGAACCACCTAAATCTTCTTTTCCTCCATGAAGCCAGTCCTCAGAGTCAGTTTGTCTTTACTCGTCTCATCTTCTCAGCTTTTTGTGTCCTTTGAAAAGGATTCATGCTGTTTCCCCCTATCTGTCCACGCTCGTCTCTGCCAGCCTATTGTTCATGATGCCAAGGGCGCCCACCCCTCCCGAAAACCCGTTCTGACGTGAACTGGAGCCGGACTGGCGCGGGTGCCCGATGGCCATCTCCGAAAGCTGCTTCTGCATAATAGCCAGATTCACCTGCAGGACGGGAAAGAGATAAAGAGATCAACATGAGGAAATGTTTGCAGTCTGTGTTTGGAGGCGGTACATGCAACCGGTGAAGCCTTGTGAAACAAAGATTAATACAATGTGTTGGCGGGCGGCACATCTGATTTCACAGGTGTGATATGAGGCTACCAGATGGTGCGCTTCCTCTCCTCTGGGTGCGTCGATTTATGTGAACAAAGAAGACAAATACTGAACAAGTGTGACAGACAGAGAGCGGATATTTACTCTCCCACACATCAACCTTAGGCTTTCATTTTTCACTCCACAAAGCGACGTGGAAAAAACTCCTGTGTAATCCTGTTTTACATGAGTTTAGTCAATATTTCAAATGGACGGAGCAGTTTTATGTGTATCTTAAGCCACACTTAAATCATGACCTGAGGGATGTTGATCCACCATTTCGATCCAGATTGAACTATCAAAATATTATAAACATAAATATAATAAATAAAACAGCTCTCAGATGGATTTCCATGAACGCTGGTGCAGACATACACAAAATCCCCAAGTGAGAGAAGCCTCCTTACTTTGGTGATCCCCTGACTTTTACCCTGACAGCACTCTGAGATTGACATTTTTCATTTTTAGTGAAATGCCTGAAAAAATATGAGACGGATTGCCATGAAATTTGCTATAGACCTTCAGGTTCTCCTCAGGATGAGTTTTAATAACTCTGATGATTCACCTGATATTTCATCCAGCACCATCATCAGGTGAAAATTTACTAAACTAATAATCCTGAATGTAATTTAAATAAATGTCATTTAAAGGTCCTGTGTGTCGGATCTAGGGGGATATATCAGCAGAAATGGAATATAATAAGTGTGTTTTCTTTAGTGTATAATCACCTGAAAATAAGAATCATTGTGTTTACGTTAACTTAGAATGACATTTATATCTACGTAGCGAGCAGGTCCTTGTCTGCAGAGGTTGCCATGTTGCACTGCCATGTTTCTACAGTCACCCAGACTGGACAAACCAAACACTAGCACACTAGACACTAAACACTAGATAGGGACATTGAAGTTTTTTGCGTCGGCCACTGAAGCTAGCAGCCTCTCCATGACGAGAGTGTCAGAAACACTGATTTCTAACATGAAACAATTAAATTCAGCATTTTTACCAGTTTATCTCCAGGGGTCTCGTTTATAACCATTGTGTACGCACAAAACGAGACACATTTTGGAGAGGGGAAATTTGAAACACAGGTGGTGAGCATTTAACCGTTGAAACTCCACTTGACTTTTATTATAAAAGGGTCACAGGAAATGCAATTGTTTTTCAGTGAGCTCATTACTTAATGCTATCATTCAATGAATGTCTACAACAAGGCAACAGTGAGTGGGGATTGACTCCCTCTTGGAGCCAGCCTCAAGTGGCCATTAGAGGAACTGCAGTTTTTGGCACTCCACATTGGCTTCATTTGTCATCGCCATTTGATACTTATTAGTGTGAGGTAAAATGAGTTTAGTGTGTGCAAAAATGTTAACATGCTAACTAAAGATGGTGAACATGGTAAATACCTGCTTAGCATTAGCCTAGCGTTAGCATGTTAGCATTGGCACTGTGAGCGTGTTAACATACTAAATTTAGCATGTAGCTCAAAGTACAGCCTCATAGAAGTGCTGGCACAGCTGTTTAACAAAAACAATTCGCTTTAATACTAAAACCAACAGATTTAATCATCAATCAGTAATTTCTCTTTGGGTAATTATCATTTTGTCACTCCTACAAGTTGAACCTGTACCTTAAAAAAAATAATTTGGATGCTGATTCACCTCAAAGGGTAACTGGTTTATTTTAACCTGGAGCCTATTGTTCCACACACATTTTGTGTCAAAGTGACTAATAGGAACAGAAATCTTTGAAACTGGTCCAGTATTGAGTGAAAACAAAACAGGCTACAGAATCACCACATGGGGCAATTGAGCACCGTCAATTTACGTCCAACAAAATTCGGATTGTTATTTAAAGTTTCTGACAACATTATAGACAAGATCCTTACAGAGATAGACCTGTTTGTATGAGAGTAAGATCCTGTTTGTTTAACCAGAAACAAACCCCCAATTCACCATCGCCAAACCCACCAGACTACATTTAAAAAAACCTGTAATTTTAGTGTGTATAGAGGCAGTATGTTTTCACATCTAACTGGATGAATTCGGGGTTTATTTCAACCAAACCAGAGTTGGTGATTGTTGGAACAGTGAAATTGACACACCAAGATGGCTTTTGTGTGTTGTATTTTATTTTATTTTGCTTTGAATAAAGTGTCTTTTACTATGATAAAATTACAGATTTTTTAAATGGGGTCTGGTGGGTTTGACGATAGCAATTTTAGGGCTGTTTGAGGTTAAACAAAAAGGACCTTACTCTTTAACAAAAAGCTCTATCTCTGTAGGGATCCTTTCCACAATGTTGTCAGACATTTAGTATAATATTTTGATCCTCGTAGTGACCAAACAAGCACTCTTAGTGGACGTAAACGGATGGTGTACAATTGCCCCAAGTGACTACTTTGCAGTCTGTTTCACCACTGCTATGTGGACCAGTGTCAGAACCTGTTGTTCCCTTTAGTCACTCAGACACAAAAACATGGGAGAACTTGGTCCAGGCTAAAAAAATACAGATGTTACAGTTTAAGTTCACTTTAAATGATTCTTAAAGCTGAAATGACCTCATAGTCATTTAACTGCATAACGATGTTACATCATTGTGCTGAGGACAACTCTGAACCGATGACCTCACCTTCAGTCTAGACTGAGCAGAGACTCTGTAAAGATGACTCAGCGTGTGGAGATCCAAGGATTCTCCCACCCTGTACACTCACACTTGTATCTGCAATGAAATAACTTCTTCATACTGAGTGTATGTTAAGGCGTAACAAATTTCAAGTTCATGTTGCCACTTAAGTCCATGTACAGCTGTTCCTAATTTGAAAATGAAAAGGTCACTTTAAACACCGAGCTGCAGCAACATACTAACTCCTCTGTGAAATGTCTCCGTCTCTGCCTCCACCCCTCCTCTTCCTCTCCGTCTCTTATTCGTCTTCTTAAGCACAATATGTACAAAGACGCTTTGTCAGACTTTATGTGCTGTCCATTCATGATGTTATCAGCCAGTTCTGACGCTGAATTAAACTGTGGACAAGTTATTCTTTTAATCCAGAGGAGGAAAAGCCACATTGTGTCGGCTTCTGTAAGTATTGTAAAGGTCAAATCTTTTAATCAGCGTTATGATGTAGAAAAAACAAAAGTCTGCACACATGCTAACAGCTCTGTGAGGCTGTACTGAGGCACAGCTGTGCTCTGAGCTAAATGCTAATGTAGACATGCTAACGTGCTCACAATGACACAGCTGATATGCTGATGTTTAGCAGGTATAATTAATCTTCGTTCAGTTTGTTGACAGTTGCTAATTAACACACAAATAATGAACACGGTAGAGAAGTTTGAAAGTACCATTAACTATTTTATGCCTTGCACTAATTTTGTGATACTAAAGGGCGTCCATTGAAATGCATTACAGAAAGTCATTTTTGTGCGGTTTTATGAGCTTTTTCTGAGATTTGAAGTTTAAAAATGGTCAAACGGTGTGCATGGGGTACATGCAACTCTGACACAAGGTATCCTGAGAGGCTGGGCGACCAGGTGTATTTTTTACACTTTAAACCACATCTCAACCGAGAAAAGTGTCTCCTTTGGATAAAGTTGTGTGGTAACGTTAGACCACAACATCAACTCAACGTGAATAAGATTAACAATGATGTCTACATCTGTTCTAAGGTAAGTCAACATTGTGTTTGAGGCAACATATTGTCACTTTGCTGGAAAGAAATATAAAGTTATCTTTAACATCTCTAGCTAACGTTAGCTAAAGTTAGCCTAACGTTAGCTCCTAGCTGCGTTGTTCATCATGTCACCTTGTTTGCTGGGAGTTCATTAGCCTATTTTGTTCTAGTTTTGTACTTTGGTGATCGTACATCATTGTTAGCTGTTGTCCAAAGGGCTCTAGTTAAGCTAACGTTAACTTCTGGAGCTTAGCTTCATTAACTTATCTGTAATGGCAGAGATAACAAAGGTTGGCAAACGTTATGCTGAATGATTCAGTGTAAATACTGTAGCACCAAACTAACGGAGAGACACTCTTGGTAAAGATGGTAAAAAGGCCGTTATCCTTTTCTCATATTCTGAGCCAAAAACCTTAACTTCAGTGGCACTTTAACTTGTTGTCTTTGATGGTGACGGCAACCAGATGCGGTTCACAAGCGTACACTGTGACCTGTAAATTTTGGCTTGTAATTTAAGCTTTTCATCGACCTTCTCAACAATAAAATGATGAATATATCCCTCCAATGCGTAGTTTAGGCCCTTTTGGTTACTTCTCAATGACATCTGATCGTTATGTCTCCAAAAATCATCAACTGCCTCCTGCCGTGTACTGTGACACCTGCCATAGCGCCGGTCACTGTTGATAGTTTGTCCGAGTGAGTGGAGGGGGGCGTGGCTTAGCCACAGGTCAATTGAGCCCCCGCCCCATTGCCCTGTTGCTCAGCTTTCATAGTAATATTGTTCCCTACACCTGCACCATCATCTACATGAGATTTGTTTGTGTCATTCCTCCAGCAGTGATACTCATCTTACAGCCTGTGGGCCAAATCTGGTCCCCACCAATGCTGGGTGGCCCCCCAAATCATTCTCTATTTCACAGTGAAATCAAAGTCATTCACACTAGGAACATTTTATGTACTTTTATGCATTAAGCTGCTTTCACACAGCTGCACGGCAAACACTCTAACAACCCGAAACACTTTTAAAGAGGCTCCTTCTGCTACGGTCCAGGGTCGTGATGATGAGCAGGTGCTTGGTGAGCATCACTGACAGAGGAGCTCTAGCTTGATGCTATGTAAATAACAGCATACTGTAGCAAGACAACAGAAATCACTGAAATGACCAAAGATTTTTACATATTTGGACAATTTTCCACTCATCTGAAGTTTGGTGGAAATGTTATTACATGCCCAGTTTTTCTTCTGGATGTCATATTAAGTTGCACTGTGTTGTACAACTCCTTGCTTTTCAGGCACCAACATTATCAGCTCCTCCATCTTGTCGTCTTTCTGTTGTCAGGATGTCCACCCCCCTCTGTGAATTTGTTTAAAGCCAGCTCAACAGATGAACTCTGCAACGCAGAGCAAAATTTGTGTGCGTTATCTGGGCGGCAACTGCTTCATACCCCGACTGCCATGTTTGAAACCACTTCTCAGCATAAAAATAGAGCTTGTTTATCAAAATAAAGTGCCGGGGGAGGACCCCCTGACAGATATCTGGGCTGAGCCCCGGATGTCCTCAAGTCCTACAAACACCCTTGCGTACATGTGCGTAGCTGCTGACTGGACCCTGGGCAAAACAAAGTGAGCATCCCTGTCTTACAGTGTAGAGAAGAGCGGCAATCGCCAGGTCCCAAGCTCACATTATGGAGTCGACCTCTGCATTATGCCCACTATGGATTATATTTTGGAGCCAATGTCAATAAAGACCCTCTCACCTGCCTTCCTACTTCATCACACATGGTCGTGCAGTTCAGAAGATGCGATCAGAGCGTGCTTCAGAGAAGACCGGAGGCGTTAAGCAATGCCTTGGCACCCATACTTGCTGACTGCAACTTGAATTAAAAAGCAGTTCACTACCATGTTTTGGTACAGTTGGTTCTCACACATGATGCCAACCGTACCCAGGTACACATGAACTATACTCAAGACCACCTTTTCAAGGGTACTCAGACACAGATCAGCGTACTGTGCCTATGTACGGTACACTGTGTTCACACTAAGCAAAGGAACTGGACTTTGTGGTCACGTGTAAATCCGGGCCCAAGTCCCTGATATGAAAGTCTCCTAAAATGAGCTGGTCTAACAGAATGAGGTCAAATGGCTATGACCTCTTAACTTCCACCTCTTAATGTCGTGGTGGTCGCACAAAATGAGTTCAAATGACATGTGCCATGTAAAACCAAAAGTCAGCGTTACTTATTGTAACTTTACACACTCACATCATGTAATGTGACGTACTTACCTGACGTTACATGATGTACTTAGCTATGTAATAAACGTACTTGTTTTAAGCGAAACCACAACCTTTTTCTAAACCTAACCAAGTGGCTTTGGTGCATAAACTGAACTAAACTTTGACTGTTTCATAACGTTAACCACCTTTTTAAAACTGGGACAGTTCTGGCCTGTATTTTTAACACATTACGTACCACTGCCAAATGAGACGGTGTTGAGAAGTCGTGGTCATTTCACTTATTTCTTTGAGATCAGGTTTTACTAAAACTGTGATTATAATACATTATAGTTTAATAAACGTCATCTAGGAGGTTACGTAAGATGTTAGTGGTTCATAGTAACACGTTCACACATTTTAGGTTTTCAGTTCAGCGCCTAAGATCATGGTTTTACACCAGTTTACTCACTTCCTTGCCACAGCATCACACCAGTTAGTCTTCCAATTTTCTCAGTCAAAATTTCCAGGCTGTTTAATCAGAAGAATCATCAGGCGTGAAAAATTCAGATTTTGTTTTTCCAGTTTAGAATAATCCTGCAGTTAGTGAGCACGGTTTTGACATTCAACAGCTCACACTGCTCATTTGTCTCGTCTGAAGAGTAGCGTGACAGTTATGTAAATGTATGGACATCTGACACCACTGAGTGGCTTCGAGGGCTGTTGAAGGGGTGATAGTAATGCAGTCAGGCCATTGGTATTCAGAGACTTTTACACATAATATGAATGAAGCCTAGAAAACAACAGCAGATCTGTGAACGAAACTACTGCTCACCGATATGTGTACACAGGAAGTCCTTATCAAAATATTAATCACACCATGTCATCAAACATTTCATTCTATTTAGACAATAACTTTGATGATTTAAAGGGACAGTGTGTGAGATTTAGTGACATCTAGTGGTGAGGACTGCAAACTGCAACCAACTGACACTGCTCCTGGTCATAATTCCTTCAGCATTCATTGTTCAGGAGGTTTTTACCCAAAGCTGAATTATCCACAGAGGTCTCTTCCTCTCCAAAACAAACGAACCAGGTGATTTAAACTCTTAAAAACACTGAATGAAGCAGTTTCACATTACAAATCCGGTGCTGTTTGGCATGTCGGAGATGGACCGTTATCCCAGCACTGCTTATGTGTGCTCACCTTTTTTCTTTAATAAGTTAGGATCCAGTTGTTCAAGAGGTTATCAGAAGTCGAATTTTCCACAGAGGTGGAAATTCTGTGTTTTTCCAATGCTGTTAGGCAGGCAGAGGCTGAAGCCAAGCTACCGCTAACGTTTGTTCAGCAAAATCATGAAAGGCCCATTTTTTAGCCAGTGTTTGGTTTGTCCCTTCTGGGCTACTGTAGAAACATGGTGGTGCAACATGGCAATCACCGTAGACAAGGACCCGCTCGCTATGCAGATATAATCAGCTCATTCTAAGGTAAAGAAAACATGATTCTTATTATGGGTGATTATACACAAACACAGGCACAGATACTGCTTCCACCTGCTTCTCTGTTAGCTCCGCTAAATTTGTGCTAAATCTGTGCTAAATTTAGGCTCTTATGTCTATTTTGCAAGTGTTGGTGGAACTTTTTGTGGTTGGCATTGGACAGTGTTGGCTGCACATCACTCATCAGGATGAGAAAATCAACTCACCAGTCTCTAAATTCTCCTGCTGACATCGAGAAAAAGATGGTGAAGATGGGCACCAGCTGAACTGGCATCCTGGTAGCCATTGTACAGGCGTTAGAAAATAAATTGTACCACATGAGTTTCTAACTGGATATCAGGAACTGTAATGTCCTGGACAATCCTGGAATCCTAAAAAAACTACAGCTACAAACTACAGTTAATGACTACAGTACACATGACCACAAGAAAGCAAGATTATTAACTGATGGTCCTTTCTGCTACTCACATGAATAGGTCCATCAAATTACTGTAGGAGGTAACTAAATTGAATATCTTGCGTGTTATAAAACATGCGATGACATCAGCCAGGTGCAGCCGGGAAGTTCTCACCTTGTTTGCTGCCAGGAAGTCCCTCATGGAGATCATCTCCCCAGACATCCTGCGCCCAGTGTCAGTCTCGCTCTCGTTGATGGCGTCTGTCTCGATGGAGGGGTCCCTGCGGGCACGCAGGTGGCCCGGGGCCACCACGTTCCGTCGAGGGTGCCGGTGCGGGTGGTGACCCCTCCTGGGGAAACAGCAGCGGCAGGGGGCCTCCAGCCTCCTCAGCAGCCAGTTGAGGACCTGCTTGATGACGATGGAGATGACATTGAAGAGGGAGTAGATGCAACAGACACCGGTCAGGATGAAGAAGAAGTTGCCCACTCGATATGCAGCTGTGGCGTGGCCCTCGTAGACGACCCGCTGGCTGCTCACCATGTCTCCAAAACCGATGGTACTGAAGGCCACAAAGCAGAAGTAGAGTGAGTCCAGGTAGCCCCAGCCCTCGGCTGCCGAGTACATGAGCGAGGCGCAGCAGGACACCAAGATGGCTGCTGCTCCTAATATGAGCATGACGCAGTAGACCGAAGGCTTCCAGCCGGCCAGATCCTCTCCTTTCCCTCCTCCACTCCCCCCCGCTCCGCCTGCTCTGTTCCCCTCAGACACTCGCCGGCCATTTGGTGGGAATACAGCTTTGTGATGGCGTCGCTCGTGACAGGACTTGAGGACGACGGCGATGACGGTGATGACACGTTCCAGAAAGAGGTTGAAGAAGAGGATGGTGGCCGCGCAGCCCAGCAGGCCGTAAAACATCAGGAAGACTTTCCCTCCAATGGTGGCAGGAGTGGTCATCCCAAACCCTGAGATACACACAGAAACAGTGGTGAGCAGAAACTGCACAGAAATACAGGAAGTGTAACATGATCAAATGAACGAACACTAAAGCAGGATTTATAAAACCTACGGCGGAGGCTCTGTGTTGATACGTAACCCACACCATGCCCTGACGTGCACCTCCCCAGAAATGTATTATGTATTATCATGTCGCTGCAGCGCAGACAACATGATCTGACACATGGAAGTAGCTACATGCCCAATAGCCACTTAACACAATCATTACTGCTTTGCCGACAGCGTCATTAACAGGCAGCTTGCTCTGTGTGTGACGTGCACTTGTAGATAAAATATAGGCCTATATTAATGAAGGGTGCTTTCACACCTGCCCTGTTTGGTTCGGTTCAGTTGAACTCAAGTTTGTTTGCCCCCTAAGTGTGGTTCCTTTGGGCAGGTGTGGACACAGCAATCACACTCAGGTGCGCACCAAAACAAAACGGACCGAGACCTTCTTGAAGAGGTGGTCTAAGTCCGGTTACAAAGGAACTCTGGTGCGGTTCATTTGTGGTGAGAAGGTGTTCCGACCTGGATGTGAAGCAACTGCAGTCACATGACACATTGTTTGGGTTAAACATGAGCATGTTACAGTCCTGGAGGATTATTAATGTGCACCTCCTCCTGTACTGCCTTAATATGCACATTCAGCACATCCAATGCATCAAAACATTGTTTTCTAGTTGGAGCCGCGCCTCGTTTTCAAACTGTATGGTTTGACTAAAATGAACAATGACAGCAATATAGTCCACGATGAGCAGCGCTAAAATCAACCTGCGTAGTTGTCCCTCCATTGTGACATTAGAAAGTGTCACATTTATCTTGCAAGTGTACTCTTCTTCAACGTTTGCTTTACTTCCTGGATTTTTCCCACATGGAAATTCTGACCAATCAAGAGCAGCGTTCTCACACAAGGCATTTGATCTGGTCCGCTTGTAAATGCTGCCGTGAGAACACGAACCAACTCTAGACGACTCTAGGTCTGAAAGCACCCAAAGGTCCATTAGTACGGTTTTGTATTTCTCTGTAATGTAGCACAGTGATAACAATGTTACTGTTACTATTCTTTCTCACACCTTCAACTCAAACCACCAAAATATATATATATCATTTCATAATTAAATTAATATTGTAACCATTCAGGTGACTAGTCGACTAATGGCCCTAAATAAAGACAATTGGCAACTAGGAAAACTAGTCGAGGGGAGCCCTAGAATTACATTGACGTACAGCGTTTTCAAATATTGCTCCGTGTGCTTTTTTGACATCCAGCATCTGCCCGTCTGAAGGTCTCTGCACGGCGCTGATGTAAATACCTGGTACAAACAGTCTTTAAAGGAAGTTGTCATTTACAGGATAAAGTGTCTCTGAATAGAAGGCTCGAATAAAATGTTTATTTTGCATAAAAGCATTACTATCACTTAAAAAACACTTAATGCCCCCATTTTGTTGCCCTCACACACACACACACACACACACACACACTTTACAAATAAGTAAATAAACGGATGATTTGTAGTGCATCCATGTTCTCCAGCTGCTTTTAAACCAAACTACATCTTCTCTGTCATTAACACTGATGGCTAATTACAATCGCCTCTTCTGCTGAGGGAAAATTACACTCACACCACTGCCTCTGTCCTCTGGGTTGCCATTGGTGACGCTCACTCCTCTCTGTGTCGCTGTCACCTGCTCACTTTAAGAGCTGAGGTGTTTTCAGAGCGAACCCATCATGGCAATCAGTCTCAAAGTGTCAGTTTGTCTAACATTTCACTGGGAAAAAACCCACCGGGGCCACTTCACGTCTCAATTGTATCATTTTCTTTTATTTTACAGGTAAGAATCCATTAAAGTGGTTTTGCTCTGAGGGGAACTGAGACGCTGTCAGGGTTTGACTTCTCTTTTGTCTCTTGTGAACTGACAGTTGAACAAAATCAGAGTCAAACTGAGAGGTCTTTCCATCGACTGCACCCATCTCAGAGATGTCTCCTTATCACCCCTCATTTAACACTGAAGCTCAACGATCCGTCTCCTCTGGGTTTTATAACATTGTTCAAGATCTGAACATGTGCTGTAATCTTTATGGCGATCACGTAGTTATATGCACCGTGTTCTGTGGGGTGCAACAGCAGCTGTAAAATCTTTACAACATGAGAGCCCTCTTCACTAGAAAAACACAGATAAACGTTGCTGTATCTCACTTCATGAAAAACAATCTGAGGGTTTAATTGCCTCCACATTCAGATTTGTTCTCAAGGTGCTAATTGAGCCGGAGTTTTCTTCCAAACGAGACGTTAAAGGCAAATGGGATGGATTTTATGGATGTGTTTTTGTTTCCTTGTTGTTTCGTAAGCTCAATTAAATGTGATGTTGATGAGTCCTTTAACCTGTGTCATAAATAAAAATAAAAGAGAAAACAGTGTCGTCTGTGTCAGGTGTAAAAGCTCTCAATGGTGTTAATGGAGGTGCTGGGTTCGGCTACACAGTTCTGACTTTTCCCTCCCAAATGCAACCTCAGTCATTTAAAAAAACAAACACTCAAAGCTAAAGAGTGGTGCAGAACGAGTCATTAAAACCTGCAAATGAGTCAACACTTTTGCACACCCGGCTCCCTCATCTTGAAGTCAATGGGTTTTTGGTTAGATAAGGTCTGTCGTTAACACACATGGTTTCCACTTACATATGTGTACGGAGACAAGTCAACCCAAAGTCCATTCATTCCTATGGGAATCTACGTGATATCTGATGTGCCTGCGAAACTCCTTCCCTCCGTAATGTTTCGGTCTGGAATTTGCCACAAGTTTGTTAAGAAAAAAAAAAAAGAACTTTTGCGGTGGATTTCGGAGAGACCGTATGACAGTGTGCTAGCTTAGCTAACAGGCTGCTAACTAGCTAACAGGCTGTTCCCTTCAATTTAGCTGCTTGTGTTTGTCAAGTGAGTTTGTATAATTAAAAAGAAGTTGTTAATCTCTTTTTAACACATTGTGAATCTGAGTAGTGTTTATCTGCTAAAATATGGTTACACAATATACATAGTCAAATTGTCATAATGGCTAGTTTAGCCGTTCATACCATGTACTTGGTCCTGTTTTTGTCCCTGTAATGTTCAAAGCACATATTTCAAACTACTGGATGGCAAAAAACGGCCAAAATTATCCCCTCCCCCATGTCTACAGGTAGTTTCTATCCATCTGTAAAGAAATGCACTTCCTTGCGTTGGACACTAGAGGCATCATCCATATATTTATGGATCTACAGACACCAGTCACATATGCAAGCGGCAACGAGGCATTAGAGACTTCACGTTTTGCTTTACAACATAAATACGTCAGTGAATACTCCACGAAGCTTACGTGCTTTAAAAAAGAAGGTTGCTAACATGTGGCTAGATAAGACTAAAAAACAACATCACGCCGAACACGGCTTTTCAGCCTCGTTATGGTGGCAACACTTAAGTCATGCGGCTGTAGTGTCACGTTAGCGTTTTATTGCTGATGATTGCATTCACACTGCAAAAATGATAACAATGGTGTTAATCTAAAAAGATCATCCAGCTGAACAAAGCATGCAAGAATCATTAATTATGTTTGCCAATTAGTTTATTTCTGCAATAATCCAAAATCTAACGCAAAATCCTGTTTTGCCGAGGGAACCATGGTGAGACTTATGTACGCAGAATCAGGCAATTTTGGTAATGGAAGTGTTCTAGTTTTTGTTTGTAGTCTGAGTAGTATTGCCCAATAACAAATATACAGCAGGTAAATGGTACGTGACCTGTGGCGTAAGGTAGTTACAGTGGCTCCCAGACGGGCCCCAGTGCATGCTAGTTGCTATTTATGCACCCAAACTTGTTTCCGTGTCATCTTATCATCTTGTCACATGATCAAATGGAGACATGACATTGTATAACACTAACATACATATTACCCTTAAATCATTATAGCGTATACAACAATAAAGAGATAGAGACTATTTATTCATTAAATAATCTAATTTAATATTTTTTTGTAGCTTATTCATAGTTTATGTAGAATAAACAGATATTTTATAATGATTTTTGTTATAGATTGCTACTGACTATTTTACGATAAAAAATAAAAACATGATGGGGATGGATTTGTCTTTTACAAGGCATATATAATAATAAACAAAATAATAATACATTTTAATTATAATGCCCTTTTCATCAAAAGATCTCAAAGTGCTACAGGTTAAAAACAAAGAAAGATAAAAAAGGAATGGAAGAGAATAAAAACAAGATGAGCAGTTATTTAAAAGGTTATAGGTATAGGTATAGCCTAGAAAACCCCACTATTCTTTTAAATTAAAAACAGGCATATAAGGTGGCAATCTGAATTATTCCCAAGGCCCTTGTGCCCTACGTATTGTTGGAGAGTCCACTCTCTCTGTGGGCCACAGTGCAACCACCCTGCCTGTACTGTCTGTATTTAAGCCCCTGGTATTGGCTGAAATGCATCCCAAAATCCATGAACTATCATCTGACAACGACTTGGCATCATATTAGATTTCTAAAAAATGTACTTGCATTCAAATGCAGGTACGACTGGCACATGGGAGAGGGAGTCTTGGCCCAAATATCCAATATTGGATGTTTCTTTCCAGAATGCACCTTTTACCAACACAAGCCTGTAGCTTCGACTTTTTTTCTAATCAAAAGAACAATTTTTTCTCTAACACAACTCTTAATCAGGAGATTTCTGTGCTGCTCCAAGCTGCAGATGTGCTCCAACTGTGGGTGTTTTTACTTCAGAACCCAGGGTCATGAGCACATACATGTGCATATGTTCTGACCACGCATACACATGACAGATGCATTGCGCTCTTGCACCTTTCAATGTATTCATTCAAGCTCTGACGCACACAGCGTTACTCTCACCGAGGATACAAAAGGATGATGTGTTTGTGAGGGGCTTTCCCTCAAGCTTTATACAACCTACTTCAACGACTGAGAGATGAGAGTGTTGGATGAAAAGATAAAAACCATCAAGAGGAATCACTTAGATTAATGACAGCTGACATAAAATAAATAATAGAAAATCTCTGATTGTTCACTTCAGCCAACAGGATATAATCACTCACAGTATCTCTACAGGAGGTCACAGAAATGAACAATCACATGATTTTATAATGTATCTGTCCTTTAAGAGATGAGAGATGAGATGCAGCCTTGATACAGTTATAGATCAGCAGACTACACCGTCATAAGCTCCTCCTGGACCTCATGGTAGTGCAATCAATGCTGTCTGCATGCCTTATTTCATGTCACGCAGAGCAGTGTTGATCTAGTCTAAGACCCTGATCACACAGAAAGTGTTTTAGCAGCTGGAGGTGCCTTTTTCTAATTGTTTTTAATGAGAATTAAGCTTTTTGGTCGCTGTTTTTGTGTTGCTACGCACCTCGTATTTCTGTGCTCTGGGTGCCTGGCACCGGAGCACTCTGAACTCCTCAAGTTGAAAAAACTTCAACTCAAAGTGGAAAAGCACCCCACATCATCTCCGCTTTTTTCCCATTGGGCACTTCTGTGGTGATCACGACAACAAGTTTACAGTTGGTAAACAACATTTTTGTTATGCTAAGCCCACTGATAGACAGCAGGTTGTCAAACTGCCCCCGAGTCATCCTAAAATATGCCTGGAAACGTCCATCATGGAGGAGAAGCTCCTGGACCAGCTGGTGGTACTCCCCATGATCCAGCCTCTTTTTTAGGGTCTCATGTACCCACACAGATCTCTGTTTATCTGCTGACAGCCTCTCACCCTCAACCAGAGCTACACACAGTACCCTCAGGAGCTACACACTGATCACTGTGGACAGAAAAAAAAAAAAAAAAAAGATTGATTGATTACATGGAAAGAGTTGCTTGGCAACAATAAAAAGGCACAGCAAGCAATTTCTTGGCATTCCGTTAAAAGAAAAAAAAAAAAAGGCAGTGTGGTGCGCCTCACATTTTGCAACCTGTATGATCTGGGCCTTCGGAGGCGACATGAATCGCTGAAACCAGTTGAAGTTTGTGGTTAAAGATCAGGATCCCGTTGACTACTCTGTGACAGGAAAGTGCAGAGGGGGTGTGAGTACAACAGAGGACAACATTGTATTTGATTTGGAACTATGTTATATTTTTATCTTAAAATATTCATGGCTTTAGGAATCATGGGAGAGTTACAAGATCAATATTGCAGTCACCTCTCTCTTCAGGCCAGCACACCAACTTCAAATGTTATTACTTGACTAAATGGGCGTTATCAGTCAGCATTTCCTCATACAATGTTTCAGAATTTTCCTAGTTGACCAATAGTCAACATTTAGGCCCATTAGTCGACTAGTCGCTCACATGTTTATGACATTAATGTAATGATTAAATGATATATTTTGGTGGTTTGAGTTGAAGGTGTGAGAAAGAATAGTATCAGTAACATTGTTAACACTGTGCTACATTACAGAGAAATACAAAACCGTACTAATGAACCTTCATTAATATAGGCCTATATTTTATCTCCAAGTGCACGTCACATACTGAGCGAGCCGCCTGTTAATGACGCTGTGGGCTAATGGGCATGTAGCTACTTCCATGTTTCAGATGATACGTCATGTTTGTAGTCGACCAATGAAGATGAGTTTACATATCACCTTGGGTTCGTCCTTCACCTTCTCAAAATGATCCCACACTTTGGATTTCCTGCCCGACATGTTATTAACTAGCCTGTGGAATAACCGCAGGTACCAGCCCAGGAAATTAACCTGACGAGGACACTTCCTGTGTCTGTCCTTTCAAATTAAAGTCCCACATTGTCCAGTCATAAAGGTTTGATTTATTTTAACAAGGTGTAGCTCCTGATAGAGTTTTCACGTTTGTTGTTTTTTTTTTCTGCAACTAAGCGACCAATGAAATCTTGCCGACTAATGACCTTTCTGTCGACTGTTACGGGGCAGCCCTATATCCTACATATTAGCAACCCATGAAGTACTTTACGTACTAAATGTAAAGTTAGAGAGGTTGGGCTTAGGCAAAGAAAGCCTCCAACGCTGTATCCAGTCCAAGCAGGCAGGTAGGGGTGGACAGATCAAACAAACACTGGACTTTTAACCAGGAGACTGTTGTTTGTATCACGTGTGGAACCAAAAGTCAACGTTGACTTATTTCAACTCATGTATGTAAGTTTGTCAGCTGACATAACATCACATAACAAACATACTTATTCTAACCCAAACCATGATCCTTTTTCTGAACCTAACCACATAGTTTTTGTGCCTAAACCTTGCGAAACTGAAAGTGAAACCTGATGGAAATGCTCCCGATAACGGCCTTCTGAACCCACAAGTAGGCGTAGCAGGCCTCGTCTAATTCATATCTATGATAACCTCTCATAACACCCATTAAATGCAGTGATAACTTTCTAAAGTGCTATATACACTGTGTGATTTTGGGCTGTCCCAGACGAAAGATGACCAACATGAAAGAAACGTGGCGATATCTTTGGTCGTGGCTCTAAAACGTCGGTCCTACGTCACACAGTGAGAGAGGTTCAAGGATGGCCGTCATCCGGGTCTTGTAATAAAAGACAGCCTGGGATTCATTTTTGACAGCGTCACAAATTTGGGATGACCATCTCACTGTGTGACCGTGTCGCACAGTGTAGCTGCATTAAAGTCTCTCAGTCTGTACAAGGCTTGTAGCAGGTGGTCACCATCAATCACAATGTGTTCCAAGAACTTGATACAGTTCTGCCCCCTTATTACCATAACTCCTGTTTAAACGCTGATGGATGTGTAATCAGAGGGCCTGTCAAACTGTCAATCATCCGGAATCAACTCAATCCAATCACAGATGCTGAAATAGCACTGCCCATCACACACTGGAAGAAAAAAATAAACCAAAAACCTAGAAAAAACAGAGTGAGCAGGTAGGAGTCAGAGACAACAAAAGATCAATCAGTTTCTCATCACTGTGTGCAGCAGTGCTGTTGGTCGGAGGGATGGCCCTGTTTTTCCACTCGCTCTGACACACCGACACTGAAACCGAGACAGAGCTGAAATGGAAAACGGTTGTCAAGGACAAATCTTGTTCTGATACAGATGTTAAATTTCCTTTTTTCTTCAGTCAAGTTTTGCTGAACCATCTGAATCACATCACAGGGACGAAGTCAAAGCTACAGAAATGCTGCACAGCTGATGGTACTTTTAACACGGAGTGGATCTAACAGGGGGACAAATAAACACACATGAACAGATATGGTGAAAGAGGAGATCTTACTGGAATAGATTTTTGACTTGTCAAACGCAGCTGCAACTAATTGCACCAATTACGGCTTCATTTTATTCAGGTGTGCTCGTTCCAGTGTGTACACTGGTTCACTGCATGACTTACCAGTTCAGCTTAATGGACCAGAGCCATCACTGATGCTTCTACCCCAAGTCAAACATTAACCCTTCAAAAACTGGAGCAACATCACTTTTCTTGGGCTGATTTCAGACGCCTTTCACAAGTATTTAAACCTTTGAATCCTGAGTGATTAGGTGCAATTTCTTTACAACATATGGGGGATAAAGGCAATGAGCAACTTGGTACGAAATATCCCACAAATTAAAAAAAAAAGTGAAAATTATTTTAAAAAACAGGGAAAAAAGAAACAATATTTATAATAATTATTATACATACATTTTAAAATGTTGCTCATATAGTCATATAGGTTTTATTTTGACATGGCGCAGCTCCTGATAGAGTTTCACGTCTTCTACGGCTAACAAAAATTAGCCTCCCACAAATTATGTTACCTACTCAATGTAAATTTACATACTTAATGTAAAGTTACAGAGGTGAGACTTCTTTTAGAAACATATGAAAAAAGGCAAGGAGCAACTTGGAAAGAATGTCACAGAAATTGCAATAAATAAATTTAATATATTATTTATATATTTTATTTAATATATATTTTTAAAAAAAAGGTATTTAAAAAATAGGTAAAAAATGAACTATATCAATAATTCTTACTATTATATTTCAAAATTAAGTCACAGAATTATTTTATTTTGTAAGCACTCTTGCATTTCCTTGTTCCTTTTTTAACTTTCTTTTCTTTTTAAAAAAAAAACTTTATTATTATAAAATTAATGTAATTAATTTAAATAATAAATTTTCTTGTTTTCATTTTTTTTTACTAATAACTTTCTATTTTTGTGGGTAATTTCTTCTTGTTTTTAAAGGAAATCGGGTTTCAAAGGGTTAAAACAAATGAAAGGTTGATCAAACATAGCCAGGTGGCTGTCAACACAAAATACAGTGAAGAGGTTAAATAATTTTGTGTGAGTAATAAATAGTCTTGACATGGCTGAGTTTGTCTGGGTGTTTGCAAATGAAGGAAACTATGCAAGACATTGTGACAGTAACATGCGCACAACAGACAAAGCATGAACACAGATTATGTCACCAAAGAGAGATAAATGGTGGGTTCATTTTACATGTATATAAAACTATGATAGTGACTGATAATAATGTTTTTACACTGCTTTAATATAAATGTATGTCTCTCTGTCTCACCAATGGTTGACACCACAGTTCCCACGAAGTAAAACGCGCCGGTGAAGTCCCATCGAGGTCTGATCGTGTCCACCCGGATCCCGGCCACGTTCGCCTCCTCGTAGTTCCTGAGGAAGTTGTTGAGGTCCTTCTTACTCAGGTTGTACTTCTGGCTGAAATGCTCAAACCTCTGCGCCCAGCGCTCCTTCGCCTCCCGCTCCTTCGGCTGCTCCAGCGCAGAGAACACTGCGGCCCCGCACAGCAGATAGATGATGATGAACAAAGCCAGCAGCAGGAACCTCGCGTTATCCTCGTTTATTGGACCGGAGCCGCAGCAGCAGCCGCTCCTACATGCCATTATGTTGCTGTGGTGCGGCTGCAGTGAGAGACCTGTGGCATGGTGGGCTCGAATAAAACGCGCAGTCCTCGGGAGGTATTTTTACGACAGGAAAGTCCTGCGCGACACAAAGAAATTGTTATCCAGGCAGGTTGAGATCGAGTTGTTCCAAGGCTGTGGATTTGGCATTTTGCTCACGAGCGTCTAAGTCAAAGCCAAACGCGTCTTCTAACGACTTCTCAGTCCGTCTCCACCGGCTGCACCTGTCGGGTCTGGGCTGCCAAGATGCTCAGAGGAGAGGAAAGAGCCGCGCGGCAACCTGTGGCTGCACACAGTCGCCCTGTCGTGCTCTCTGGTCCTGCCTCTCCAAAAAAGTCCCCACCCCTGAGCGCGCGTTTTACGCACCGCGGATTGACCACCAACACAGAGCTGAACCTACATCCTCTGCCCATTCATCAAGTCTGTTTGATCAGATCTGATCAAATCCAGCTGTAATTTCCCCACTTCAGGCACCAGAGTCACACAATGAGTCCTGGCCTGAAAATGTTCCACCTGAAACCAACTTTGGAGGTTTGATTCTGACAATATAGAGCGCGTTTGCATAGTGAGATCAATATGACTTGACCTTTCCGGGCTCTGGTGAGGGATTCATGCTCCTGCCCGCGCTTACCCGGGGACGATGTGAGCAAATGTCACAACGGAACGACGGTTGGAGATAAATTATTCAGCATCACAGGGACAACAAACGAGCTATTTCTGTAAAACTGGGAATTTAACAACATCGTGACGCGTCCGAAACACGATCAGAGCAGCAGCTTTTTTGGGTCACACTAAGTTGTCTCCACGTAAAGTTACAGCATGTTAAACATCAGACACCAGGGGTGGCTACAGGGGCGTAACTTTCATTTCAACAGTGTGGGGGTTACATATGAAAGGTGGGGGTCCGCCACCATTTTGAGTATCAAACACTTTTTATGCACCAATTTGTGCATCAATTTATTTTGTCAAAATAAAAGTCCATTGCTACTTTTATGTTTTTAGTGGGGGAGGCAAATATCAGGAGGGACATGTCCCCCGCATCCAGCTTACCAACTTTACTATGAGACAGGGGTACTAGGGCAGAGCGGGGCACAACATAACACATTTTAGTTTAGGCTAAATGTGCACTTCTTGGAGCAGCTGTAGCAGAAGTGAAATGTTACCCAATGGGTGGGGTTAACTGACAGAGGGGTGTTTGAAGGATATATCCAGGATGTCAAACTGACTCAGCAGCAACAACAGGTTAAAAAGACAAAGATAGTTAGAAGCTAAAGCCGAACTATAGGCTACAGATCACAGTGTAAAAGTGAACCACCACATCACTGCTGATCGCCACAGAAGACAATGAATATAAAGGGAAACTTTGCTGATATTGAACCAGCTGTGTGGCATCGCAGTGTGTGCCTCCACCTCCGCCACTGGACGCCACCGGACGGGCAAGGATCTCCCGGGGAGGTCACACAACGTTCATCTGCACACACTGCGATGACACACAGCTGGTTGAATATCAGCAAAGTTTCCCTGCTTCCCTTCACTGGTTCCTGTACAGCAGGGTGGGTCTTTGTTCCACTGTTATAATCATTACAAAGCAAAAGCAGCATGTGTATACATTCAGTAAGGCTATATCTTCAGTAGCTAGCTAGCTAACCCTACACTTTTCAGGGTTTGATTTTGGTTTTGGAACAGGGAAGAAACGTATATCTTTTTCCAACCTCTCCAGGTAACGAGTATCATTAATACACGACGTGCCCCAGGCACAACATTTAGCTCCAAATCCACAAAACCAGCCTGAAAATAAAGGAAATCTGAAACAACTGCATCAGAGTTAGTGGAGCAGCTGTGTTGTTGTCGGACGCCGGTCTGAGCCGGCCCAATGCTGCTTTATGATTGGCCAGTCTGCATCTGGGGGCAGGATTTAACGAGGGGTTAGTTGTAACGCTTGCTGGAAAAGTCTGTCTAACACAATTAATTCAATACAATTCAGTCTATATACCATAGGCTGATACTGTTTATGGATCTATCTGTGATACATATCCAAACATCTGCACATACCTCATCTAACCGCTAATGCTTCATGAATGGAAAGATCAACATAGAGAGGGATACACAGTCTGTGTGGAAATATATTTCTCAATAGATAGATGTATAGATACCTATCTCTCCATCTACATCAGGGGAAGGACAGATCTCCATCATTTAGTCTATCATCCATATTCAATGGCTGGAGCGATAGATGTACACGGATTGGTAGAGAGCACAGTGCGACTTGTTTGGGACTTGAAACTTGAAGCTTAGGACTTGGAACTGGACCATCTTGACTTGGGCCTTGAGTGCAAACACTTGAGACTTACTTGTGGCTTGCACTATTTATTTCTAAAGAACAAAGTACTCACTTTGCTCATTCACTTTCAGTTATTATCATTTTTTACTCTTGAATATCCTCCTGAGACCTGAACTTTTGTTTGGTGTGCTTTTTTAATTTCTCCTAGCTACATGGGATCAGTCGGATCTGATAAGTATAGAAAACTAAACACTGTCAACAATAATTTGACCTGGCGTTTGGGCAGTGACTTGCGGCGTCAGAAACCAAAGAAAAAATGCGTCCTTTCACATCGGCATGATATACAGCCTGTTGCCGTTATAGTTTGACAGCGCACGGCGGCATCAGGGGAAAATGCAGCGAGACAAGGACTGTTCTGTTCTTTTTTCCACGCAGGGTGCACCTGTGCATCACATCATAGAATTCTAAGCATGTAGTAAAGCAGCACTTTGTGGTCAAGCTAATGTATTCATGCACTGTCATAATTCAAAACAGTAATGGATTTCTTAAGAGGTACATTTCCATAAGATGAAGTTACGGCGAATGGTAAATATCATCATTAGAAACCGTGTTACATACAGTATTAACACTGAGTAATGGAGGATATAATTGTATTTATGCCTTACTGAACAACATTATGTCATGAAATTATACTCTCCAAGGACAGCAGGTTGATCAATAGAGGTAATTTTCAGTGTCCTATATCTGGAATTGTTCGACATCATAACAAGCACTTGCGTTTGAACAGAAGCTCATCAGCTGGGACTGACTGCTTCTGGCTGTGGTTACAGCATCACAAGAGGGCAGGGAAATTGTTTTTAAATTGAACATATATCTAAGCAGATGGTTTTAACTGTACGTGGCGAATATCCAATCTTTCTCAACCATCAAAGTATCAAAATGTTGCTTTGTAAATAAAATTCTAGGGCAGCAAGAATCCCCTTTACAAATGCAGAGCATGAAGGATGGTGGTTATACATAAGGAAGGTTAGGATTATATGTTAGAGTGAAAACAAGTGCACGTTAGGAGGAGTTATTATTGTGATTAAAGAAGAGATTCAATAACACAGAAACACCTGAAAACATTACCGCAGTGAGAGTTAACGATCTGAATTGTATTTACTGTGTACATGACCCAGTCCATGATAACAAGAATCTATAGTCCGGGTCAAATCTATACCACTTGGCAAAGTATTGATATTTCACTGGCAATTATTTGGAGATTAGTGTTGATTGTAGTGTTGATTCTCTTCTCCTAGCAACTGCTCTGGTCTGGAGTGGCTGTTAGAAGCTATCAAAGAGTGATAAATAAACTCTTATGTGAGCAGGACGCTGAGATAAAATACAAACAGTGTTGATTTTCTCTGGTTTCTCAGTGTGAGAGATCTGATAATTCTGTTTTCAGTCGTTCAGGAGTTCATGTTAGTGAGTGTGTTACAGTCATCACATACTCTACTATTTTTCACTATGATATATATATATACAGTGGTGTGAAAAAGTGTTTGCCCCCCAGCTCCTGTTAAAACATAACTGTGGTTNTTATGTTTGACTAATATTTAAATTTGTTTGATGATCTGAAACATTTAGGTGTGGAAAACATGCAAAAAAGTAAGAAATCAGGAAGGGGGCAAACACTTTTTCACACCACTGTATACATATATATATATATATACACACACTGAACTGCACTATACCATACCATACTACATCAAACCACACTATACTTTACTGTTCTATACTATACTATACTATACTATACTATACTATACCACACCACACTATACTGTACAATAACACACAATACTGCACTTAACTATATTATACTACAGTACACTATTCTAAACTGTGCTACACTGTTTTTTACTACACTTTACTACTTATCCTATATCACATCAAACCACACCATACCTTACTGAACTGTATTGCACTGTACTGTGTACTATAGTATACTATACTGTACAGTACTTTACTATACTATACTAAACTATACTATACTACACTATACTATAATATATATGCTGTGTGTTCAGGAGACCAGGTGCAAAAGTAGGGAGCAAGGCTAGAGGCTTAGGAACAGGGTTCAAGCTGTTTTATCATGGTGTGGATGGGAAGAGAAATGGAGTATGAGTTATCCTGAAGGAGGAGTTTGTTAGAAAATTCTGGAGGTGAAAAGAGTGTCAGATTCTCAGAAATCAGAAATTCTGGAGTGGGTTAGATGAAGTGATGCAGAATATCCCTGGAGGTGAGAGATTGGTGATTGGTGTAGACTTCAATGGACATGTCGGGGCAGGGAACAGAGGGGATGAGGAAGTGATTGGCAGGTTTGGTATCCAGGATAGTAACGCAGAAGGACAGATTGTGGTAGACTTTGCAAAAAGGATGGAAATGGCTGTGGTGAATACTTTCTTCCAGAGGAGGCAGGAACATAGGGTGACTTAAAAGAGCAGCGGTAGAGCACGCAAGTGGACTTAGGGTTGTCAGAAGTATCGATACTCTGAAAAGTATCGATACTCAAACGCTGTATCCGGATACAATACTAATTTACAAAAGTATTGATACTAACAGTGCACGCCACCTCAGCGCCTGTCGAGTGCGCGCTACGGGTCCGACAGACACGTGCTGTGCAGGCAACGTCTGGCAGGCACAGAGCCCTCGCTGCAACCCGGCTTGTTGTTGTC
>NC_065517.1:35520821-35527794 GCF_006386435.1 Epinephelus moara
AATATGGTGCCAATTCACCAGACGCACAGAAAATAAACAGGGCTGTAGATAAATACATTTGTATGGACAGATCTTGTTTCTGGTTGTTATTTATTTTGGGTTTTTTTTTGTTGTTATCATTGATGTTACTGTTCTGATCTTTATTTAAAAAATGACATGCCTCTTAATTTTTTGCTGCTGTATCGAAAATGGTATCGAGTATTGAATATTTTCCTGGGTATCGATATCGAGTTTGAAATTTTAGTATCGTGACAACCCTAAGTGGACTACATCTTGTGTAGATGATGTAATCTGAAGGAGATCAGTGTCTGCAAGGTCGTGGTAGGTGAGAGTATAGACAGACAGCATAGGATGGTGGTGTGTAGGATGACTCTGATGGTGAGAAAGATGAAGAGAACAAAAGGCCCGTTTCCACTGAAGAAGTTCCTGGTACTATTTGGGGGGCAGGAACTTTACAGGAACATCCTCTCGCTCGGCCCTCTCAACCGCCGTGTCTCCACTGAGAGAGCGGAGTAGGAGGAAGGTTCCTGTAAAGTTACCGGACTCTGGATGTGATGTAATCGTTGCGCGACCATTTTGACCGGGGCAACGCGGCAAAGAAACAAACAATGAAGTCGCTTTATGTTGACGTCACATCCCGCCTTGAGTATATCCAATCAGCACCATGTAAATCCCAAGCCCCACCCAGGAGTTTTTTGGGTTTCTGCGGTGGAAACGGGCCTAAAGGCAGAGCAGAGGACGAAGTGGTGGAAGCTGAAAAAGGAAGAGGGTTGTGTGGTTTTCAGGGAGGAGATGAGACAGGCTCTGGGTGGCCAGGAGGTGCTCCCAAATGACTGGACAACTACAGCTAATGTTATCAGAGAGACAGGTAGGAAGAGTGCTTGTCGTGTCATCTAGAAGGAAAGGAGATAAGGAGACCTGGTGGTGAAATGAGAAAGTGCAGGAGTGTATACAGAGAAAGGGGTTAGCTGAGAAGAAGTGGGACACTGAGAGGACTGAAGAGAGTAGGCAGGAGTACAGGGAGATTCAGCGTAAGGTGAAGGTAGAGCAGGTAGATATGATAGGTTGGACAGTGAGGAAGGAGAGACTGATTTATACAGGTTGGCAAGGCAGAGAGATAGAGACAGGAAGAACGTGCAGCAAGTTAGGGTGATTAAGGATAGAGATTGGAAGTTATTGACAGGTGCCACAAGTGCGATGGGAAGATGGAAAGAGCACTTTGAAGAGTTGATGTATGAGGAAAATGAGCGAGAACAAAGAGTAGCAGAGGTGACCGTTGTGGAGCAGGAAGTAGCAAAGATTCGTAAAGATGAAGTGAGGAGGGCATTGAAGAGGATGAAGAGTGGAAAGGCAGTTGGTCCTGATGATATATCTGTGGAGGTAAGGTGGCAGTAGAGTTTTTGACTAGGTTTTTTCAACAAGGTCTTAGACTCTCTAAGACCTTGTTGAAAAAACAAGGAGAGGATGCCTGAGGAATAGAGGAGAACTTTTAAGAACAAGGGAGACATGCAGAGTTGTGGCAGCTACAGAGGGATAATGTTGATGAGCCATACAATGAAGAGAATCTAGAGAAAGCACATGACAGGGTGCAAAGAGAGGAGCTGTGGTATTGTATGAGGAAGTCTGGAGTGGCAGAGAGGTATGTTAGGGTGGTGCAGGACATGTATGAGAGCTGTAGGGCAGTGGTGAGGTGTGCTGTAGGTGTGACAGAGGAGTGCATCAAGGATCAGCTCCGAGCCCCCTCTTGTTTGCTATGGTGATGGACAGGTTGAGAGATGAGGTTAGACAGGAATCTCCATGGACTATGATGTTTGCAGACATTGTGATCTGTAGTGAGAGCAGGGAGCAGGTGGAGGTAGCAGAGATGAAGATGTTGAGGTTCTCTTTGGGAGTGATGAGGATAGAGAGGATCAGGAATGAGTACATCATGGGGACAGATGTTTTGGAGACTGAGATGGTTTGGACATGTTCAGAGGAGGGATAGTGAATATATATCGGTAGAAGGATGCTGAGGTGGGAACTGCCAGGCAAGAGGCCGAGACGAAGACAAAAGAGGACATGAAGTCAGTTAGTGTGAGAGAAGAGGATGCAGAGGATAGGGTTAGATGGAGGCAGATGATTTGCTGTGGAGACCCCTAAAGGGAACAGCCGAAAGAAGAAGAAAAATACTATATATGACTCAATAATGACTATGTTGTCTGTTTGTTTCTAAGTTACTGAGCTAACACTAAATGTTTTTTGACTGCTCAAACAGTGGGAGGCTCAAAGTGAAGGTGTGCAGCTGTCCTTACTCCAATGGTGCCATGTTTTACAGACTAAACCTGCGTCTTTCAGATATCTAATTGCCAGGGTTTTAAAAGGAGGAAAACAAGTCCAGTGAGTCCTTTGAAATGTGAGCTGTGTCTTGTTCTTCACAGTGGAATAAACAAACATTCCACCCTGCCGTAGCTCTTTCTTTTTCACATTAAGCTGAAGCAAATTGTTATTTATTAATGTTTGTCCTGGACACTCGGATATTAAATACAGTCTGTTACCTCTAAAGATTTGTGTTTCTCATTGCTCGCTGTGGAAGCTAGAAGCTGTACGTCTCCACATGTCTTCCTCTGAATAAAAGTATTGTCTGATTTTGTGGACGGTAGAGATGGGCAGCTGAACTCACTGTTTCCCTCCCGTCTGTCTTGTCTCCCCAGATTGTGCAACAGAAGTAGAAAAAACATCTCCTGTCAAATCAAAGTTAGAGATGAAAATCAGCACTATGTATTCCACTGGGATGTTTTTATCTTCTTATCCAGCCTTATCTGTGTGCACCTCTCATCTTGATCTCACAGAGAACTTTAATTCTCTTTTTAAATACTTCAAGTGATTCTGCGTGTACTTTCTGGAACTGGACTTTGATGCCAAGTATTATAAAAAGCTAATTGTATTCTGGTCGTCCTTCATGAAGCACTGGGGATTAGTGGGCTGTAGTGGCTTTATTAATAATATAAATCATAGCAAACTGATGGGTATTGAGCTAGGCCCCATTACATTTGTAAAGCTTTCCTTTATCTCTGTGTTCCTCAGAGACAGGGCTCAGTCCATTTCAGCTGGAGCAGTAATTGTTTCAATAGTCATCCATGACTTGTTTTAATACACGTGCTAACTGAAAGGAACCGAAGCGTCACCCCACTTCAGACTGGATAAAGTGAAGGTGGATTTATAAACACTGTGAACTCAGTGTACACACCATGCATTCATGTTTGTGCATATATGGCCTCTATTAAAGGTCATTAGTTGTGACACAGTCTGGGCATTCACATGCACATGCGTGGCTGTGAATACATGTAATGTGCTTATTTATGCAGACACACAACTACACATACATAAATCTGTATATGTGGCTTTAATGTTGTCGTCTCAGTCCCGTAGCCAGAGGAAACTTCAAGGCAGGTTTTAAAAAAGATACATATTTAACATATAAATGTCCACTGTGTAAGATTCAGGGTGATATATCAGCAGAAATTAGATATATTTTTTCTTCAGTGTATAATCAACTGGAAATAAAAATCGTTGTGTTTTTGTTACCTTAGAGGTCGTTTAGATCTACATAGGGAGCAGTTCCTCATCTATGAACCATGTTTCTACAGTAGAAGAAGAAGAACATATACTTTATTAATCTCAGAGGGGAAATTCTTTTTTTTTTCACTCTGTTGTCATGTACACACAGGCCTGAAATACACACACATGCACAAACAAGACCTAAACATCCATTAAATGGAGAGATGTTAGAGTGAGGAGGCTGCCCATGGACAGGCACCCCAAGCAATTGGGGGTTTGGTGCTTTACTCAAGAGCACCTCGGCAGTGCCCAGGAGGTGAACTGGCACTTTTCCAGCTACCAGTCCATGCTCCATATTTGGTCCGGATTGGGACTTGAACCTACCCTGGAAATCTAGAGTTCTCGCGAGAGGACAATTTGAATTTGCTCAGCGAGTCACTCTGGCAATCAGTAATGATGCTCATTACCCATGCCCTTGGAGCCGAGCTGCACCAATCACATCGGTGTATCTGATATAGGCGGGCCAGAGGCGAGCTAAACAGATGACGACAGCGCTGCGACGACGAAGTCCGGAATCAGTCAGTAAACATTGCAAGATGGCTACGGATGAACACCAGTTGTTTGAAACGGCTTTGGCCGCTACAATGAACGAGTTAGACTTGGCTTTTTCTCTAAAAGAGGAACAGAAGACGGCGCTCGAATCTTTCCTTTGCAAGAAGGACGTTTTTGCTGTTTTGCCAACCAGATACGGCAAGAGTCTAATCTACCAGTTAGCTCCGCTGGTAGCTAAACTCTGGATACGTCACCCCGTGTATTGTTCTGATTGGTCGTAGTGTTATCCAATTGCGTACAGTGATATTTTCAAATGCATGCTTGGTGCTGCCCCTCGAGTTGGGCCATTTGCATTACTCATAGCCAGACCCTAAATCTTTCTAGATTTGGGTCTGGATTTCCAGGCTAACTTGAACCTGCGACCCTCCAGTTCTTGAGCCAAGTCCCTCTGGACTTGGCTTTGGCTATTGCATGCCCAAGGTAACACCACTTAGCTGGTCTCCAAAACAGCACCTGCTGTTTGCTATATATACACACATATATATATATGTATATATATACTGTATATATATATATAGCATCAATGACAACAGAATGAAAATGTCACAGGTATGGTAAGAACACAATTGCAGCACCATGAACAGAAGGACAGTTTGTAACAGTCTTTAATGACACCACTTGTCACGGCGAAGCAATCCACAGCACAAGAGTCCACAAGTGGATGAACAGGTAAAATCACAATGGAGAGCTGGGTGGTGACCTCTCCAGACAGCCCCGGGGAACAGGTGAACAGAAACCAGGAACGTAGAAGCAGAGCTCTTGGTCGGGGACAGAAGAATGAGTGGTTTACCGGGGAGCAGATGAAACAGGAGAGTCAGAGACAGGCGAGGTCAGCAACAAGGAAGCAGTCTGGGAACACACACTGGAAAGTCTTGCACTGAATGAAAAGAACAGTCTGGCAGGGAGAGTCTGTGAAGCTGTGTGGACAGGTGATAGGTTGGCAGGTAGGTGAGGTGCAGAGGCGGGGTCAGTGGAAGTTGACTGGGTTAAGTGAGAGAGTGCCATGTATGGCAGGTAAAAAGTACCCACTGTGACAGAAAATATTGAATTTCCCCTTGTGGATTAATAAAGCGTATCTTCTTCTTCTTCTTCTTCTTCTTCTTCTTCTTCTTCTTCTTCTTCTTCAACTCCTTATATTCACACAACAGCAGTGGATGGAAACACTCATATATTTGTTTTTCTTTTGTATATTTTCATTTGCAGAAGACAATTGAAATTGCTGAGTGTCTTCATCCACTGTTTTATTCTACAGTTTTGTGGAAACCTGCTTGTGAAGTGCTGAAATCTGTTCTAAATTAAACTAGCAGCCAAACACATAATTCCTCTCTAAAGTTTGGTTTTCGTCACTCATCCTGTCAGAATATGAGACACACAAAATGGCTCTATTTATATAAAGGATAATACTGTGAATGAAATCTCTCTAATGGTCTCATTTGAGGAAAAAAAGCTGTTATTTGAGTTTTTCATAACTTTCCATAGACCTACACAGTGATTCATGTGCTGTATACCAAGTATACCAAGAATAAAATCTGACACAGCTCTTCTGGGATATATTAATTTATAGAAGATGCTGAAGCATGTAATCACTTTATGTAATTTACTGTTGTTTTTCTGCTAAGTATGAGATCTGTTTCCATGGAAATACATTGGAGAAATTTAAATAAGGGTTATTCATGAGCTGAGACGTTCTGTAACCACAGAAGCTGTTGTGGCCCAATAAGCTTCTTTCTGTGTGTGTGTAATATCTGGACATGCCTGATCGCAGGGTTTTTCTTAGTTGATGTGACGACACTGTTGCAGCTTCACTCACTCCACCATAACCATGAGGTCCGCCAAGGTCACGGGCGTTTGTCATCAGCCTCTTCATCTGTAAGTGGGCACTTCACCTCATTTGGCCGTGGTTCATAAGCAGCATTATTAGGCCGGTGCTCTAATGACTCGCACACAAACACATGCACATTATTACATACCAGCATTTAAAGGGGACCTACTAAGCTGTTCCTTATTTTCTCTCTTGTTTCAGTGTCAGATGTTCATATTAAACGTGGACAAAGTTTCAGATAATGAGGTAAATGTATGAAAAAGTAATCCCTGTGAGCAAAAACCAAAACTGGTCTGAATCCTTCAGATTTCTCTTCACAGTCATCAGCTCCACGCACTGTCAGTGTTTACAATACATAGCCTACACTGCTATGTGTAGCTACATGCTACTGT
Organism: Epinephelus moara; assembly: GCF_006386435.1. Classification (NCBI taxonomy): domain Eukaryota; kingdom Metazoa; phylum Chordata; class Actinopteri; order Perciformes; family Serranidae; genus Epinephelus; species Epinephelus moara. The sequence continues at coordinate 35,527,185 of NC_065517.1, forward strand.
CAAGAAAAACAGCTGATCTTAGTTGCTGATGCTGGCAATTTCTCCCTAATCTTGGATCATATTCTTGCTGGAACAGCCTGTTCTCCTTCCCAGGTTGTGAAATACCAACGCTGTCACGCCCTTCAGCATGTGAGACAGACGCTGAAGGCACCCCTTAGCATCTTTATGCCACCGAAGGTTGGCTTTGAAATTCCAATGTAAACCCATCCACAGCAATTCCTGACGCTTAGAGCAACTGACGTAGTAGAGTGAGAAAACAAACGCAGACCTCCAGGAGACCACAGTACTCGTACTCGTACTCGTACTCGTCATCCTCCACTTATCCAGGTCCGGGTCGCGGGGGCAGCAGCCTCAGCAAAGAAGCCCAGACAGTCCTCTCCCCAGCCACTTCCGTCAGCTCTTCCGAGGGAACCCCGAGGCGTTCCCAGGCCAGCCAGGCGATGTAATCCCTCCAGCGTGTCCTGGGGCGGCCCCGGGGTCGCCTCCCGGTTGGACATGCCTGAAACACCTCCCAAGGGAGGCATCCGGAAGGCATCCTTACCAGATGCCCGAACCACCTCAACTGGCTCCTCTCGATGAGGAGGAGCAGCGGCTCTACTCCGAGTCCCTC
>NC_065517.1:35527859-35576149 GCF_006386435.1 Epinephelus moara
CCCCGAGGCGTTCCCAGGCCAGCCGGGCGATGTAATCCCTCCTGGGGTGGCCCCAAGGTCTCCTCCCGGCTGGACATGCCCGAAACACCTCCCAAGGGAGGCATCCGGGAGGCATCCTTACCAGATGCCCGAACCACCTCAACTGGCTCCTCTCGATGTGGAGGAGCAGCGGCTCTACTCCAACTCCCTCCCGGATGTCCGAGCTCCTCACCCTATCTCTAAGGCTGAGCCCAGCCACCCTGCGGAGGAAACTCATTTCGGCCACTTGTACTCGCGATCTCATTCTTTTGGTCACTACCCAGAGCTCGTGACCATAGGTGAGGGTTGGAACATAGATCGACCAGTAAATCGAGAGCTTTGCTTTCTGGCTAAGCTCCCTCTTCACCGCAGACCACAGTTCCCCTGCGAAACCAAAAATCAGTCAGTATGTTTACAAGACATCAGAGAAAATTGATTTATTGTGTTAGTCCGACTATAACCAGACTTTTAAAATACAAGTTGCATGTTACTCCGACTGAAATCGTACTAAATCGAATTTCTCCCAGTCGGACTAACACACCCAGAAAATGTGACTCCTGCATGTTTACAGTGAATCAGACCCAAACTGGCCGAGGCGCTCTGAGCATGCTCCACACTTTACGTCCCAGGCTTTTACCTGGAAGTCCAATAGCATTAAATGTGTAACAGAAGCCGGTAACAACATGGAGAAATCTACATCCAGAGCCGTGAGTTTTTGGACGGACCAAATGTACAGAGCTGTAAAGTTGTCCAACATGGTACCAGTTAGCAGCTAGCTAACCGTAGCTAACTTGTTTGTCCATTGTTTGGTCTGTGATGTTCCATTGTTTGGTCTGTGATGTAATAGGTCAACAGGAAAAAGGTCCAATACTAACAAGCTGAAAGGAGGCGTATCTCCACCTATCGTAGAGGAGTCAGACATACTTGGGTCAATAAATGGATTCCCCTCCTGTGTTTGTATACTGGGACAAGGACAGTGGTCCAATTGGCCTAGTCAAGCAGTCACTGATGTCACTCATGTGGCGTCATTGTTACGTAACAAACGTACTGATTTTAACCCAAAACACGATCTTTTCTCTAAACCTAATCAAATAGTTGTGTTGCCTAAAGCTAACTACAACTGTTTCACAACATTTGCCAAATCAACCAGTGTTTTTCAGGATGCCCAGTACATCGCTCTTACATGCCGAGGGTTGTGACAGTGTTGGTATTTGACGAACTGGAAATGAGAACAGGCTGACTGGAACATGTCTAGTTGTGAAGATTTTGGTTTAGAAGCTTTTGTTGGTGATATTTCACGGTAAGTGTCACTATGGCTGGCTGTGGGTGCAGAGGCACCGAGAGCACAGAGGCGGAAGATTTGAAAACACCTCTTTGAACCGCTCTCTAAAGAAAGCCCAGAGTGTTTCAGACAGATAGTTTGAGGAAAATAAAGTGTTTTTTGAACATTAGAAACCCAAAATACAAGGATGAACCTAAAAATGAGGGCAATAGCTCCTTTTCAAGCTCTCTGGTCTACAACCATCACGCTGCTCAATCATTATCGAGCAAGATACTTAATCTGAAAATCTCCTGCAGCTTCAGTTTGGTTGTTCTGTAGCTGACCCTGACCTTTGACCTCCCCTCAAAGGGTGGCAGTAAGCAAGAATAATGCTTGCTGCAGGATTTAGGTCTAGCATCTGGAGGTTTCAGATGGTGTTCGGGCATCCGATAAGCACTCTGGTTTGGTTGGAGTTTACTGACGCCTCAACGCTCTCCTTTTTTTGCCTGTAAATATTGAATTAAGAACTTCAACAAGCAAATGGACAATTACTGTATTTCAGGTGACAGTATGTCTTGTATGTTCTTCCCTCCTCCACTCATACCCTCTTTATAATCTCTTCTACATCCACACTGACAGAATCTGTCACCATTATCTACTTGAAAGCTGAAAACAGCTGGGTGTCAAGTACTGCCCCTAGTACACACTGGACGTGTGGCGCTGCAGCTCATCAACAGACGACCACACAAATATATTACTACTTTCACTGAAAGATCTGAACCTCCACCTCTGCGTTAGCTTAAAATCACGTGTTGACAGCCCCTAGTTAAAGTTGATTTCTCATCTCAAGAGCTGATCTCCAGAGCTATGACTTGCTAGGCAATATATTTTTGGCCATTGTCTTTATAATGACGGGATTGTGGGTTGTTTAGCTTGGGATATTTCTCGACCTCAACAAGTCTCTCCTTATCCAGTCTTTGTCACACGAGACACAGCAACAGCTACAGAGTTCCCTTTATACATCCATGGTGAGGAGAGGAGTTGAGCTGCCATAGGCGCAGAGAAAAAGAGCTGCTGCAGAAGCTGGTATGTACAAGCAGAGAGCGAATGGCAGAAAAATGTATTTAATTCTGGGAGTGGTGAGGTTGGAAATAGGACAGTGGCATGAAGTGCCAAGGGGCAGCATGTCCAGGAGCCCAAACTGAAAATGATGGGGGCGCATTTTTGATGCACGGCTTTCCTCACTGGTGTGTTTTGGCTGTAACCAGTTCCATCATGACCCAGCGTATCATGATCAGCATTGTCACAATGTCAGTTTTAAATTGAAAATCAATTGAAATGAGCTTCTCAATGTGACCTTATCAGAAGCAGGATCTGCGATTCTTCCAGTTTTTCCCCCCCACTACTTTCAGACTTGCATATAACGGAAGAAAAACCAACCAATGCTTCAAAGACGACACAGTATTGCTTACTGGTAGCCTGCAGCTGCACTTTTTGAGACACCATGGCCGCTGTCAGAGCTGTAGAGGAGAAACAACAAACTGGAACATCCTGCGTCCATCATGGAGGAGAAGCTCCTGGACCAACTGGTGGTGCTCCCCATGATCCAGCCTCTTTTTTAGGGTCTTATGTACAAACACAGATCTCTGTTTATCTGCTGACAGCCTCTCACCCTCAACCAGAGCTACAGACAGTACCCTCTGTCGCAACATTCTAGGAAATAGATATTAATATCATTATATATCTTATTTCTACTTTTAATTTCTTCTATCTAGCACTACTACTAGTGTTAACACTGTAGCATCATGCACATTTGCATTGGAGCAGCTGTAACGAATTACAGTTTCCCCTTGGGGATCAATAAAGTATTTCTGATTTTGATTCTGAAATGCAATGTATTCATGGTTTGCTGAAATGTACAATGCCACTGTTTTACTCTGTCGACTGAAATGAGACATGTACTGTCCCAAAGGATGAAGACTCCTGTAGCAATCCCCTGGCTTCCTGGCCTCTTAATAAAGCATGGACATATGAAATCCTGCCTATAATAAACAAGCACCTGAGCCACGCTGACAGTCTCAACAGCTTTCGGAGAACCACCTTCAGCAGTGTAAAGCATTAGACACAATTCACTTTAATTCATACAGGGCTTGAGCAAGAGATTTTCTTTTTTCTTTTCAAACCATCCTTGCTGTTTCAGAGCTGGGTATCCAGTATTCAGCACCACTGAATGTGTTTTGCCTCTTTGGGACGACAAAAAACAGCAGAAGTAAAGCAATTTAAAATCTTATTCTGGTTCAATGAAATCACAAGATTCAACCAAATGTATTCACAGCGATCATCTTCTTCTCTCTCTGTCTGGTAGCGAGACACGTATCCACAGAGCATGGGGTAACCATAGTAACAAGAAACTGGGTTATAAAGTACAGTATGTAAACAACAATAAAGTGCACAAGAGCATGAAGTGCACCGTCTCTGACAGTCAATATTCTATCTGCAGTTTATTTATATTCTTAATTGCAGGAGTTAGTGTACATTTACATCTGCTTACACATGATGCTGTTTAACTTATAGCAATTCTGTTATAAAAATGTAATAATAGTAAGAGAAGAGAAAAAAACAGAGAAATAAAAAATAACAAGAACAAAGCAGCAAAAAGATCAAGAGAAAAGAAAATGAAATAAGCTGGTATGATGGTGCATCTCCCCCTGATACAATAGCTGGCCCCTCCTGGTGAAAATAATTACTGGCTGATATTATTTTTTTTTTAGAGGTTGTGGTGCAATTATTTTTAAACTAAGCAAAGGCAGTGGTATCTTGTGAAACCTGAGAACCCAAAGCATCCATTTCTACCAACCAGGCTGTCAGTGCTTTTCAGGAAGGGGTCTACAGAATGCCTCAAATCAAATTTTGATGAGGGAACAACCGGCATGTCCATTTTCAAAGAGGTCCCTTAAACTCTCACTTCAAGATACCTGAATGAAAATGGGTTCTATGGGTGCCCACAAGTTTCCCCTAAACAGATTACTCCCTCAAATGATAGCTGTATATTTGTCGTTGTCAAGAAAAGGACAACCAGTCTATTTGAGGAACAATGAATTGCCTATAGACCTTTTCAAGGTGTCTTTCAGTTGCTAGGACACTGCATTGTTGTTTTGAATAGACTTCCAGTCCAGCCACAACATATGCCCGTATATGCATGTAAACAGCATATGAAATGCTGAACATTAGTTTTTGGACCTTGGTCTTCGATGGCAGCTTGTTCCCTCTGACAAGATACAAGCTTGATGTCAGAAGTAAAAGTCTATGAACCAGCAGTCGCACAAAAGACATGGACACAGTCTGTAGTGCTCATTTCATCACCGGTACGTTTTGCAATTTTTCGAGAAAATAAAATTGACAAGACAGACGCACAGCACACAAGAAAAACAAATGCTCCTCTCTTTCTCTGTAGACTGTTGGCTAGCACCACTAGCTCAAACAAGCTTACAAAGCATAAATGAAATGAGTGCTACAGACCCTGGAGTTCCCCAACGGAGTCCAGTTCTTTCTTTTGATCAATCCACGGTTTGCGCTGGTTTGTGTCTTTGGCTGATACTTTTCAAGTTTGTACCTTGTCAAAGGGAACATCCTGCATTGAGCAGCAAGGTCCAAAGACTAATTTTGCCATTTCCCAGAGTCTCACAGGCAGGGGTCGCGTTAACCGGATATTCTTGGTCATTGACCGTTTTTTTACAACAATGACCCGAAAATCTGAAGGCCGTCGGTCATTTTGACCGGTTNGAGGCAGTTTTCAGTCAGCGCCCATGTTAACCTATCTGACTGTCCACACAGGCTGCTGAGCAGAGCGGAGCGCCCGCGGAGGCAGCGCTTCAGTTCGGCATCTGGTCTATTTTTCACGCAAGCCCCGAGCGCTTCTGTCAAGCTGGATCGAGCAGATCGTACCAAACAGGAAGTCGGACACAGAAAAGACGAGAGAATTCAGCCAATTTTCAAAATAAAATAACAACAGCACGCACTGAGGAACGTGAGGAGAAAATACCGTGTTTATAATTTAAAATAACACAACAGTGCATACAGCGACAACAGCGAACACATTTTTCAATACCATAATCATTTCATTATAATTTTAATTTTGTGTCACCGAGCCTACAGGCATAACTACATAACGACCTGGACACACCGGACGCGTTAGTGACACGTTAGTGCCGTCCGGTGTGTCCAGGGCGAAGCCTAATGGCACGGGTGTGTAGATGTCTGTTCATCTTTTCGTTCATGTCCTTATTAATGCACACTTTATAACTTGCTTGTTGGATTTATTAAAAACGAACGAATGAAAACTAAATGTCTTTGAATATCTTTATTATCATTTAAAAACTACGGTTCTCTGGTGTCTGAAAAATTAAAATGACCGGTAAAAATAGATTAGGACCGGATTTTTATGACCAACGAAAAAGTCTAGCACAGCGTCTGCCCACAGGAAAACTTAAGTTCAGCATTTCGTATGCTGTTCACATGCAATGACTGGACCGGAAGTCTACGTGGAACAATGATGTTGTTTCACAATCAAAAGACAGCTTAAAACGGTCTCTATACAGATACTCAACACTTTAAAACATCGATTTAGTGGAACTCTAAACTCTTAATGTAAAGACGTTATTAGACGCAAATTCCCGCTGGGCGGCACGATGGACGTGGTACAAATGATGAGAAATAAGCAAATAAGTGATGCGAATGAAGCGAGTGGTATCAGAACTTAGCGACCAATTAGTATTAAGATCCTCCAAGGACGTATGACGCCAAGGATGTACCAGTGGAAGTTCATTCAGCGATGTCATGTGCGTATGAAAATTTGTATCCCGTTTGGTGTGAACACAACATAATGTTAGTTGTAAAATAATAACCAAAGGATATCAGTACGCGTTTCCTTAACTCTCATATTGACAATTTTCAACTAGTAATATATATGTACCATGGCCAATATATCGGTATTAGAAATCTTTTACTCCACAGCATATCAGCATCAGCCCCAAAAAACAATATCGGTAAGGCTCTATTTTCAACCAGCTTGTATACTACAACAGCACAGGTGAATTCCCCAAATTTAGCCACATATTCTCATAGAATAGTTTGTGTGATATCCTATGAATTTGCGCCCCACTTATGACGTTACATCCTTAACATAATTAATGTTACGGAAGTTAGGTTTAGGCAATAAAAGTTACTGTGGTTAGGATTAGGAAAAGAAACATGGTGAGGAAATTAAAATGGCTCAAAGGTCACTTAAAGTTCACACAGATCTAAACACTTGTGACCCATCCACCACCCCAACCTGCCTTGTTACAAGTGCTCGCCATCTGCCATTAGTGCATTTGTCATGTGATCACAGCCTTTCAAAATATATGGGATATGTAAAAATTTGGGTGCATTGCTTTTTGTAGGAAAACATAAAAAATTTCAGGTATGGCTTTTGGTTTTGGTGCCACTCCGAGATTTTCAGTGGCCCCATGTTGCCACCACTATGAAACATTTCCGGAAGTGCGTCTGTGTTTAATTGATCCTCATATTTAATCCATTTATTCCACAGCACCAAATATTCTTGTTTCTGATTCCAAAGGTTATTCTTTCTATTTCTAAATTGTTTTGTTTACATTTGACTTCCAGTCATTAAATGAAGGTGAAGCAGGTGCATTATTGATTTGGATCTTCTTAAAATAGAGGTTATGAGAGAAAAATTTTGAATATCATAAATCATGAAATCTTTGTCAGGATGCGTGAATGAGAGGTAGCTTTGTCTCAGTCCGTCTCTATTCTGCATCTGTCTCTCCATCTCCACCTATAACACGCAAACGAGGCAGCAGAAAAACATGCAGTCCGCCACATACACTGCATTATGTGGTAGGGCTTATGGGGTCAGTTAATGTGACATAAGTGTTATACAGTATGTGATTGTATTACTGAAATTATTCTAGCATAATGTACTCACATGGACGAGACTGAAAAGTGAAAATGTACTTCATGTTATGTGTGCTGTGTTCAGATGACGGTGAAACAGCCCTCTTTATTCAGAGCCTACTGTAGTCCACTCTGTGCAGCCCACTTGTGGTGCAGTTACAGTGGAGCAAAAATAAAAATGCTTCAGGTGACATTAATGATGCACTTAGAATCCTGCTCTAGCTCCCAAGATGGACGAGTGCAAAATTATACAGCATGAAAAGTAAAAGCATTCATAGTGCTTTTTTTAGTCTTTTTGTTGCTGGATTAATGTTACTGCTGCGTTAATGTGTCATTTTACCGCTGTAGATGTTTCAGGTTGAGCTCATTTTAACTCCTTTATACCCTGTTGGGTAATTTAATCGACAGCAATGCGTCATATTCTATTGGCTGTCCTGTGAGAACCACATATCTCCAAAGAGTCAGAAAAACAGCCCGTTTCCGGCTTTGTGACAACGACTTTTACAGCTGATCCAAGAGGGTTTTCAAAGAGTTGATTTAGTTTAAAGGTCCAGTGTGCTAGATTCAGAGGGATATAATATGTGTTTTTCATACCTTAGAATGAGCTGTTTATATCTACATAGGGTGCACATGCTCATCCACGGAGATCACCTTGTTGCACCGCCATGTTACTACAGTAGTGCAGAGTGCACAAACAAAACACTGACTCTAGATACGGACAGTAAGTTTTTGCGTCAGCCACAGTAGTTAGCAGCCCCTCTGCAACGAGCAGTGTCGGGAAAAACAGCAATCAGGAATAAGGTGAGCACACATTAACAGGTGCTGGACGGGTGGCCCATTTGCAATGTACCAAACAGCTCTTTTTACACAGCGATCACACCATTGGGCCGCTTCATTTTTATTGCAGCTACAGTGTGTGACTTTAGACAGCATGCCGGCATTACAGAATCAAAAGAGGCGTGACAGGTCTTGTGACAGACATGCGATACAACAGCATCAGCCTCCTTGTTGACATAATTTAGAGATTAACTTTTATATGGTGGTTTCATGGCGTCATGGTTTTACAGAATGTATATTATTATCAATCAGAATAACCCTTAAAAGAATGAAAACAGAGGGCTTATTGTTGGTTGAACAAATGTTTCTTTACTATAACTGAAACTTGAAACCATTTTGTTAATGGAAGTTTGTGTAAAAAGTCTTCCTTTAGAAAATACCTAAAATAAAGAGCAGATTTTCTGTCCATTTTCTGTCTTTTAAAAAAAAAAAAAAATCTTAGATAAACAAATGTAAACAGTGTGATAACTGTCAACTTTATATCCCGGTATACTTTGAAACCAGTATATCGCTGCAACCCTACCATTGTTTTTTTAGGCTGGTGAGTTAAGCAAATCTAGAAGACACTTACATATTTTACCAGCATTTGGCTCGTAGCTGGTGCTAATTTCCAGCTTTGCATAAGACATCTGCCTTGGCAGCGTTTTCTAAACAATAACAATGGCACAACATGACAAAAACGATCATCTTCCATCCCTGTTATATAGCAGCTGATCTTGTCCTCTGCTTTGGGGTAAGTAGCCTCATTGTTTCCCCAATTTGCAGACATTTGCCCCTGTTCTTCCTCTTTGAGTTAGCTGCTAACTGCTATTAGCTGCTTTTTAAATCTCCCGCATTGGGCCGCATACTGACAAAAAAACTGTCCTGCCAATGATCCCGTCCTGCCGGCTGTCCTATTTATACTAGTCTCGCTCACCAGACCTTCCTCAAGAAAAGAAAGGTCTGGCTGCGCCGACTCTCACTTTGAGATTGGAGAAAAAAACGCCCTGGCTGCTTGTACTTCTTTCAACCAATCACAATCGTTCTGGGCGGTGCCACAGCAACGGTGCGCTTGCAAAAATATTGCCGGGGGGAAACAGGTTTTGGTGTAACACGCCCACAAAAATATCGCCTACAGGACGCGAACCATGGCAGAAAAATGGCTACATCCCCGCAAGATCAAACACCGCAAAAGTTAGTAAAGGACGTGTTGAAAACGGTTGAAAACTGCTACACAACCGGAGGTGGTAGGGCGGGACTTCAGCGGGTGGCTCGTTCCGCCCAATGAGAGGCTGATCTATGCAGCGAACTTCCGCCCACTCAGACTATATTTATACAGACATTTCAGCGCTGTTCCCTCCTATGGCAACTTCAAGGCAAGACAACTCCGCCCCCCTATTCTGCTATTGTACTTTATGTTCAGCAGCAAAAGGCGCAATTTTACCGCCTTGTACAGGCAGTGTAATAGGGGCTACTGATTCTTCAGTGTTTTAACCAGTTTAAACCAGCTTGTGTGTTTGTTTAAGAGAGGAAGACACCTCTGCGGATAATTCAGCTGCTGGTAAAAACCTCCTGAACAATGAACACTGAAGAAATTATAACCAGGAGGAGTTTCAACTGGTTAAATTCTGCAGTCCTCACTGTTAGACACCACTGAGTCCCCCTAAATCTTACACACTGTTCCTTTAAATAATGTTTTAAATGCAACACGTTTACTTGTACTGGACTATTTTGCAGGGTGGTATTAGTACTTTTACTCAAGAAGAATATTTGGTCTTGATCAGTTTACAGGTTGAAGCTGGAGGAGTGTTTCATATTTGCTGTGGCTTCAGCAGCTCCCAAGCCAGCTCTCCTTCAGTTTCACCTCCTCTGATGTAAATGACTATGTTGCTCTATAAAGGACTGGGTCTTTGCATTATGTTGGACTCTAAGCAGTCGGCTCTCTCTCTGTCACACAGGAGGTGTATCAGCAGACACAGTGCGGGGATTAGTTTTGAGCCAATTAACTCATTTAGGTGCCATGGCTGCTTTCCGTCCCTGTGGGGACATGTGCACACGTGGTTCTGTTCATGTCTTTACATATTTATGTGTGTTTGTTCGTCCATGTGAGGTTTTTCTGTCAGGGAGTTTTAGTGTTGGTGAGTGTGTGGAAGGCCTTCATCTCCGCTGCCTTTGATGCTCACAGCTTTTTGCAGTCTTCTGTGAAACACAGGGTGGGTAGTAACACCGTGACACTCTACTGTCCACAGCCAGGAGACACCGCAGCCTCTCAAGTCCACTGTAAATTGGCTGTGGAGGGATAATGAGCTTGTTCCATTTGAAGAGGAGTGATCGGCCGCAGAAACAGAAGAGCTGTAATAACAAAGCTAAATTGGACAGACCTGTCCTTCTTTCTGGCTCAGTGTTTTTAATTATGTCAAATAAAAGGCCCAGAATCCCCTGGTAGGTGATGACAGCTGATCTGTGGTCGGCCACCGTGATTGATGTGACGTTTCCCACCCCTGCTGGAGGGTTCACTGTTTTCTATTTGAAATTCTGAAGCAAGACAACAGATCTGTTCGATATCTTGAGCCAGCCAGTCTCCCAAATACGAGAATTCTTTGCTGTGAGGACCCCATTACTGCATTATTATATGACAATGCCGGTCTGTGGCAGGTGGTCCACCACTTTGGTCTAGACTGAAATATCTCAACAACTATTGGATGGATTGTCATTAAATTTGGTACAGATATCCATGGTGACCTGAGAGCCCGGCCTCACTCCGAAGTTGTCGAAATCCAGCGCTTGGGCAGTGACTTGTAGTGTCAGAAACCAACGAAAAAAGGCGTCCTTTAATGTCGGAATGATACGCGGACGGTTGCTGTTATAGTTTAACGGTGCCTGGTGGCATCGGGGGAAACATTGCAGGAGAGGGACGCAAGGTCAGGCGGCAAAAGTCAGAGGGTGGCAGGTGGCAGGTGTGGTTGATGGTTCAACAAATCATGACTTTTACCTGAGAGAGTGTTCGCATCCCGTAAGATTCCAAAGTCAAACCTTGTTCTTTTTTCCTAAACCTGACCACATGCTTTTGTTGTTGAAGGAAAAAACGTCAACCGATGTTGTGCGTTTATTTTGAAAGAGACTGCATGTAAATGTTAAATTGTATTTTGAAAACAGACAATGCATGTAACAGGGTGAAGTTGACACGGTGTCCCAAAATGTCAACAACCAACACACCCAGGGTACCTTGCACATCACATGTGGACGTGGAAACCAAACATCAATATGTGGCGAGGTCGGAGTGAGGACGGGTTGGACTACAGGATGAATCCGACAGACTTTGGTGATCCCCTGACTTTTCCTCTAGCATGACTCTGAAGTTGTGACAGGTCAGATTTTGGACTCAAAAGCAGCACCATAAACAGGCAGGACAGTTTATAATGACCTGTAATGCACCGCTTTGGTAACAAAGAATGAGCAGGTAGGTGAAACAACTGGGTCCATTGCTTGGCTCGGAGCCTTCCGAGAAACAGGTCCAGTCCAAAGCACTCGACCTGGCTCTCCAAAACTGAGAGCAGGTGAGTGTTTGGATGCACACACACAGCAAACAGTTCAATAGTGTGCAGTGGTACCATGAGGGAGCAGGCAGGAGACGACGTCAGCCTAGCAGAGGGTGCAATATCACATAAGCACACAAGGAAAGCCAAATCACCTGGGAGGAGTCCGTGAGGAGTCAAGTAACCAGCGGTGGTGATGAGTGGATTCTGCCGCACACACACAAAGACAGAATGTGCAGCCATGTGAAGAGATAATCCACAGCACAAGAAATCACAGGCAGATGAACAGGTAAACTCACTATGTAGAGCTGACCGGCAGTCTGTCCATACAGCCACAGGGAACAGGCGAACAAAAACCAGGAACACGGAGGCAGAGCTCTTGGTCAAGGACAGAAGGCTGAGTGGATACCAGAAGGCAGACAAAGGCAGGGGAGTCAAAGGCAGGCGAGAAAGTCTTGTGTGGGTATGGTGAATAACAATCTGGCAACGAGAGTCTGTGAAGCCGGAGTGTTTATACTGGTAATCAGAAACAGGTGAACTGAGTTGGCTTGTGGTCATGTGGTGATGTGTGGACAGGTGACAGTTTACTGGATGAGCTGAGAGAATGGCGTGTACGGCAGGTCGGAAGTGCACACTGTGACAGAAGTTGACATCTGCAGTTTTTAGGGAAATGTTAAGACAACTACTGAAGAACTTGCCATGAAATTTGGTACAGACATTCATCCCAATGACTCTAGTGATCCCCTGACTTTTTCCTCTTGCAGTATCATCACATCTAATTTTATGATTTGTCCAGTAGTTGGTTTAATATTTGCAGAGCTAATGAGATTCTCATTGTGTTTACTGCTGATTAGCAAACATTAGCATGCTAACAAGCTAAACTAAGACAGTGAACAACCCAACCCAAGTGCCAGCATAATTGACCTATGGCTAAGTCAAACGTGATGAGCCAATCACAGTGTGTATAGCCATTCCCATACACTCGGACATTCTCTGCCTGGACGTTCATTGAAATGCATTACAGAAAGTCAGTTTTGTTCGGTTTTATGAGGCTTTTTGGAGATTTGAAGTTTAAAAATGGTCAAACAGTGTGCATGGGGTACATGCAACTCTGACACAAGGTATCCTGAGAGGCTGGGCGACCAGGTGTATTTTTTACACTTTAAACCACATCTCAACCGAGAAAAGTGTCTCCTTCGGATAAAGTTGTGTGCAGTGTTGCCAACTTAGCGACTTTGTCGCTATATTTAGCGACTTTTCAGACCCCTCTAGCGACTCTTTTTCAAAAAAGCGACTAGCGACAAATCTAGCGACTTTTTTTGATGTTATTGAAGACTTCTGGAGACTCTGTTGTGAGAGCACGTATCATTCTTACACTTCTCAACAAGCAGCGGATGCTGCCGTGCCGTGGGCTCCTCTCTCGCCCCAAAGCACTCACAGACGGCCCAGTCATCCCTCCCAGCTGCAGTCAGAGCAGGAGATGTTAACCCCTCCACGTCCAGACTGCAAGTGAATCGCGCATGCGCGGAACTGCCGCTGGCTGATCCCGACCTGGTTTACAGTCAGGGCGGGATGTAAATGTAAAATTGTCTTTGTCTANCCTCCAATGCGTAGTTTAGGCCCTTTTGGTTACTTCTCAATGACATCTGATCGTTATGTCCCCAAAAATCATCAGTTGCCTCCTGTGAAATGCCGTGTACTGTGACACCTGCCATAGCGCCGGTCACTGAATGTTGATAGTTTGTCTGAGTGAGTGGAGGGGGGCGTGGCTTAGCCATAGGTCAATTGTTGGCATTTTATGTCTTTTCAAACCACTTAAACGTTACATTTGTAGGTTATTATGAGGTAGATATGTATGTTAAAAACCATTATGTGTCTTCACATATCAACAACGCTGTGGTTAAGGTGTGGTTCAGTTTACAGATTTGGTTATGCTTCAGAAAAGATTATGTTGTGCAGTCGTATGACATCAGCGTCACGACCACTAAGACACTTACCTCTTCTACAGAACTTAAAGAAAATACTATAAATTGATAAATCTACAAGTTGGAAACTTTGTGTTGTAATAGTTTATGAAAGCGCAAGTATGAACACGAGGAGGCTGTAAGGTGGACTAATGAGTACATGAGCTTCTGTGCTCGGCGTGATGATGTTTAATGTCCCCGGCAACCTCTGTAGTTTAATTTTGCCACTCACTTCTTCGCAACAGCCTTTTGGAAGACAGGTAAAAGCTTCAAAATTCACAAGTACTGACATATTTTATGTTGTAGAACGAAATCTCTAAAGCTTGTGTTAACCACAGACCTTATTTCAGGCATCTAACCAAAAACCCATACAAGAAACCTACTGTCTCTGAGACAAGGGAACTGGGCGTGCTAAGATGCTAACTCATTTTTAGGTTTTAGGACTCATTCCGGGAGCACTTCATTCTCATGTGTCATGGTCCAGCAGGTGGTGACGTTTTGGCGTTTCACTTCTCTTCTGTCCTGTAGCAGTTTAACCACATAGATATTATACGCTGATAAGTGTTTCCATCAAAGAAAACTTTCCTGTTAAACTTTGGGAAAAGATAAACTGTTTGACAGATGAACACTTCAGATTTTAATGTTTCAAAGAAATCACCTGCACATTTTTATGCCTTTCAATATCCTTCACAAAATGGGCACTAAAATCACTCCTGCTGCCACATTTAATCATTTTCACACTGTGGATCCGAACACATCTGAGATATGATATATCAACATGTGGGAACTTTGCAACTCATTATATGCTGATGAGCGAAATGAAGCAATTATCGGTGTGTAAATGATTCAGTCAGTGATTGCTGCAGTGGGGGGAGGCCTGTGCAGACCTTATATTTTTTTACATTTACATGCATAATTTTTTCTAATATTCCTAATTAGAGCATCTTTAAGGACCCAATCACACAGAGAGCAAAACACGAGGTGCACCGCACTACTTTTGTTATATACTGTCTGACTTGTCCATGGTGGAAGGCTTTTTCTACGTAGGTCATACAAAAAGACACCTGAGGGATCGCCTTGCTGAGCATAAATATGCCATCAGAGCATACCTTTGTTGTATGTTTTTGTGCCTGGATTGCCTTCCTGTCGATCCTATTTGTAAAATACTTAAGACTATTTTCCAAACCTACTATAGGCTTAAAAATCTGTTTCCCTCGCCTTTATTTCAAAATAAATTTAGGAGATAATGTATTTACTTCTTGTGACAGTTGCATTATTATCAAGTGGTCATGTAGTTGCAAAAACAAGCAGCAACATTTATACTGAGACCAAATCCACATTTCTTGTGGTCTGTTTTGATGCTTTTATCCTGCATGTGAATCTCAAAACTTGACCCTGAAGTATGAGATGCCTGAGCGTCCTTGAATACACCAACAACCTTGACTAAATTGTTGATGGTTTCAAATAGGTGCAACCCCTTGTTAGCATTAAAAAAGAGCAGGTGGCCAAAGTACAATAAACAGATCTGCTCCTGCATGCCCGGCACTAAAGCTTTACCTTGACAAACACTATTGTGCTGCTCTGCTTTCAGCTCCAGAGAACTCTCTTCTTTTCAGAAATCATTGCATCTTTGCTGCAATAACTTGCACAAAGCATGACAGATGCCTGCAGACACAGGAGCACAGAGTCCTCTGTCTGAGAGGCTGCATCTATTTTCAGAAGGTAGTGTTCTTTATTATATGACTTTGTACATTTGGATCCTCGTATTAGATTAGATTAGATTAAAAAAATGTCTTTTCAAATGTTGCAGTCCAATTTGTTCCACTAGTATCAGTTATGAGGACTGTAATTTACTGCCTAAATCAAAAGTGTGTCACAGTATCTTCACAGATGGACATTTTCCAGCCTTGGTGCTACTATCCGCTTATAAAATCAATTACCAAGGGAAAAAAGGACTGGAGCACACTGATTGATTTGCAGTCTTTAATTAACCCTTCCGAAGTCCCACCTGTTGTCGCTCTGTTGAGCAAGCGTCAGCTGAACTTCGGGCGACTTTACCCTTCCTTAGATATGTGCCAGTGACTGACAGTCAATATTCAAGTATCTTATGTGCCTCAAATCTCAGTGAAAGTCTTGATTAACTCGCTACACCACAGCTTTTTGGCTGTTTCTCTCCCCTAAGTGCGTTTCTTTCCCCTAAAATTGGACATCGATTCAGTGATGACACAATGATCTGGTCTATGGCTTGGAGCCAAAGCTATCCCTAGGCGGGATTTGATGACGTAGCCTTCTTGAAATTCAGCCGTTTAAGGATCCGCCATTGACTTTGAGAAACACCCTGTGAAGCTGGAATCTTTATAGTGACCAGGAGTAATGAAGCACAGGTGAGCGGAGTTGGTTGGATGAAGTGGGTGTGGTGGACCGGAAGAAGCAGGAGGACAGGTGATAGGCTGGTGGAGAGGCGGGGTGAGTGGAAATCTACTGGTTGAACTGAGAGGAAGGCATGATGTATGGCAGGTTGAAAGCGCACACTGTGGGTGTTTCTCAAAGTCAAGGAAGGATCCTCAAACGGCCGAATTTTTCACGTGATTCAGAATCATTTACAGCAGAGATGGAGCGCTACGTTATTACTTTTTCAGCTGTTGTCTTTACTTCATCACTCCACTCACTATGAGTGTTGAGCCAGAAATATATTCTCCCTAAAAGCCACGTGACTCTGAAAATACTGCTTCATTTGTTTAAAACTGAACAACATTAGAGAGTGCCGAAATTATCACAGTAACTGAAACCTCCTCAGTCTGCTGAGGGTTAGTGATGCACACCTGGGGACACTCATTAGTCTGTTCCAATGTGTGTTTACTGAGTGCTAGGAAGGACTCTTACATTGCCTCTGCAGGATCCTTCCTTGAAGGAAGGTCAGGAACAAAAGAACACACATCTCTTCGTGTTACAAAGATAAAACACAAAATGTACGAGTACAGCTTCCATCATGTGTAACAAACTAAAACAGGGTTCTAATATATTTTTAAGATGCATACAAGTGATCAAACACTCCAAGTTCAGGTTCAAAAGCTTTGGAGTGCAGCACCTCTTCTTGTTCATCTTATCTTTTCAGAGCCCCAGTGAATCACACATATCATAAACCATTCTAAAAGACCACACATTGTGTTTTTGGGCCTCTGTGGCGATATCATGGTGAGGCAGACTGGTTGCCATGACTATTTCCAGCGGCTGTCCCTTTGATGTGTCATGAGCAGCTTTACCCACCCATGCTGTGCCACACTGGCCACTTTGGCCAACCAATCACATTTCACACTGGTCCTCTCATCTCTCATTTAGCCACGACGCCCTGCTGGGAATCAAGTCATCAATATGGGACCGATGTTTCAATCACTCGTGTGCAAATTATGCTCCAGCAAATTGGAAGATAGAGCCTGAGAGAACGTCCTCATGGCAACTTATCATGTCTGAAATTAGTTTTGTGAAACTGTTGCTGAAAGCTGTTCTGACGTGATGTACAGGGTGTGTGAATGAACGGATGGGAACCATAGGAGCAGAGGGGTAATTAGATGTCAAAAGGACATAAGCAGTCATCACTTTTGGATTCAGAGATATCAGCATAAGTTATGCTGTTGGCAGTCTAATATTTGGCACAGTAATGATAAATACTATCACCATGGTTTCTGGGTAAAGCTCGTGCACAGTCGGAGGTGTTGAAAGGTTGTTTTTTTTCCAGAGGAAGCTGAAAACTGATGCTGTTCATTTTCTAACAATGTAGTGGCAGCAGATGGTTGTTTTTTTTCTCAGTGAGCGGTGTGAAAGGCTGTGCGATATTAGAGCGCCAGTGTGTGTGTGTGTGTGTATACTTCTGCTTTTTCATGTGTAAATGCATGTGTTTATGTGTGTGTGACATGCATTAGTGCCCTTCTGATTTCTGTGCATATTTTGCATGTGTAAGTCTGTGTGTGTTTGTGTCCTACAGACTGATGTCAGCATCACTTCAGAGACCACATTGCAGCCATAGACGTTAAATGAGACACAAACAGTGGACCAAAACCAACCAAAGTGCTCAGAGGGATTGGCTCACCACCAACAACATCAGACACTTGCTATTGTTCTGCTGTGGTGCAGGGATGGCTGCAGTGATTGCATGTGTTCATCAGTTTTATGCACACAAAAGGAATCATCACCAGATGCTGCAAATGTACTGGAAAAACTGACCCCTGTGTGGTGAGAGCAGTTTCTTTATAAGACATTCATGGTCCCCAGAGTCTGTCGAACTTTGGTGTTCCCCTGAGCAGAGGTGGAAGTCACACATGTGCAAGTCATAACCTTCAAGTCTCAAGCAAGTTCTGAGTCACTGTGGTGAAAATCAATTTAGTCACAAGTCAAGTCATACTCACAAAGTCACAACTCCGCTCCAAGCCCTCTGATCAGGGTGAAACACTCCACTCACAGAACGCAGGTGAGATAATAACGCACTGTTAAAATCCTCAATCGCGCTAAGCAGGAACAGAAGGCCAAAAAAAAGGCACTGGGGAGACTATCTCATGGCGCACACATGCACACTCACAGATAGTGAACTTGGAACAGCAGCCAGGAAGTCGTCGTCCACTGTGTATCAAAACCTCATACAAATAAAGCTAGCAGCGCATGTGTCGGCTCTCACAGTGGTGACTGTGTGTCGCTGGTCACAAAGCATGTTCAATACTGAATCAGTTATTGAAAACTTAACTCACATGTATCACACAGATAGAACTGAATAAAAGCACCAGGCGAAGCTCATGATAAACACTCTGCCGTTCCTCCGAGGACAGCTGTGGGCAGGAGGACAGAGCTGTGGTAGCGTGGGCACGGATATCAGCCGGCGGGTCCTCCCCCGCTGCTGCGATATATGTGTCATCATATTTCAAAAACAAAACAAAACTTCTCAATGTCTCGAGAAATGCAAATCAATTCAAGTCATCTGTCTCAAGTCAAAGTCAACTCTCAAGTCAAGTCTTTTATCTGTGCTCGTCAAGCAAGTCTCAAGTCCTCAAATTTGCAACTTGAATTGAACTCAAGTCATGTGATCGAGTCCCCCACCTTTGCTGCTGAGTCTTCCTCTAGCAGGTTTACATTTGTGATTGTGAGTAAAATATTATCAACAACAGTTGGATGGATTGTCATGAAATTTGGAACAGACCCTCATGTCCTCCTTAAGGCCCTACACACCAAGCCGACAGTCGGCCGTCGACCAAAGTTGGGCCATCGGTGTGTCTGTCGGCCTAGTTTTAACTAACCCAAACCCAACTGCCCATTGGTCCAACAGCCCATTGGTCCGACAGCCCATTGGTCCAACAGCCCATTGGTCCGACCATATTAAACCCATTGGTCCGACCATGTTAAACCCATTGGTCCGACCATATTAAACCCATTGTTCCGAAGTCCCGTTGTTCCGAAATCATCATGATGCCCTGTGGTTAAGGTCTGGTTAGGTTTAGGCACAAAAACCACTTGGTCAGGGTCAGGAAAAGATCATGGTGTGGGTTAAAATGAAAAAGAAAGTGACAAACACATAAGCCGTGAGCCTGCTTCGCCTCAAGCCTTTCCCAGCTGACCCAGAGTTGGTCGCGGCGCACCATCAAGGCAGAAATACGCCCTCCGGGAGCCATTCAGCACCGCGGAGAGCTCCCCACACAACCCCGACCCCAGAGTTAATAACAGGAGGTTATGGTGTTTCACTCTCTTCTCTCTATGACACTTGTATCTCGACCAGTATCCTGCTTTTGTTGCGTTTGCTGATCCTCTATGGTACACAAATACAGTATAGCCTAGTATAATCACATATCGAAACAACGGGACGTCGGACTAATGGGCTGTCGGACCAATGACATGGACCCCTTCCCAGCTAGCCCCGGCTCTCCGTTTGAATCCAAACGGAGAGCCGGGGCTAGCTGGGAAGGGGTCCATGTCATTGGTCCATTTGAATCCAAACAGATGGCTGATGATGTCATGTTATTGGAGGACTTGTTCAAATGTCACAAAGTCTTCAAAAAAAAAAAAAAAAAGAAGTTTTAATATAGGTCTGTTATTTTATAATAAACAGTTCAACTGAACATTTTTTGCTGCCTATTTTCTTTGGCTGACAGTTTTTTTGGTGACTGCGAAAAATAAAAGTAGCTTTGCATGTAACAAGCTACTTCTGTCATTTACTCGTAGCTTAGCGTGCTATATTTCTCTGGAGATAGCTTCAATGTAGTGAAACGTCATTTTGATGGAAAGTAACTAGAAACATTTTCCAAGTAGCTCTCCCAACACTGTTGGGCACCGCAACCTGCCTCCTTACAAGTGCTCAGGACTGCTTCCTTGTGTACTGCCTTCAGTGCTTTTTGCAGGAAAACATACAAAAAAATTGCGAGAACAATCTGACTCTCTCCTCATTGGGAACAACATAAAAAAGACACCACCGTTGAGAAATAAATGCTTTGTAGGCACAAAAGAGGCTCAAAATGTCTGCTGGACTCACATAACGTTGCCTTTGTAGTATTTGAAAATGTAAACATTTGACGTGGTAAACATTAGAGAATACAGTTTTGAGAGATTGATTTGAATCCGCACACACACTGTAACAAACCCCCAGTGGAGCGGATAGTCAATAAATCACAGCCATGAAAATCACTTTGAAGACACACCAAACTCTTCCTGTCTGTTATCAAAGTGAAGCAGTGTCATTGTTCACCAGACTGCCACTGTTAGCTCTTCCCACAGTGATGCCTCAGTGTGTGCATGTAAGGCTTGTGCAGCAATCTGGTGCAGGTCAACAACAAGCCTCGCAGCGACCTCCGACAGATTGGATGAGGCGAGAGGAAGTAGAGGCGTCCCCGAAGACTCCCTTTGATGTCACACAAACAAATGTTGTTATTGTTGGAACGGGGCGACTGCTGAACAGGTAGCAGGAATTATCAGTGTGTTGTGTGAGTGTTAAAAGGGTTAAAGTCATTATTGTCTTTTAATATACAGCGTGAGGGCGAAGGAAGGTACGAGCAGACCTTGGTGTATATGTGGCGTGTATAAGGGCATGTCATTGCAGCTGCACAGAAACAGAAGATCTCTCTGTTTCGAAGAACATCAATGCATTTTAATGAGATTTAAGATTTTATTACTTTGCCTGGACACATTGTATTAGACCTGAAGTATCAATCAAACAGCAGCTTTCCTCAAACTGCATTTTCCTGAATGATAAACAACTAATTAACCGCTAACAAATCAATTACAGCGCCGAGCTGCATTATTAACTTTCCACACGCTAACTAACCAACCAAGCACTGGCGTCGTCAGCATCGCCACCGCATCCAGCTGGAGTGGAAGCAATTCACATCCCCTCAGTGATTGTGCTGTCACTGCAACAGCTGTAAATTAACACCTCTGTCTTCCTCATCTCGTCTCGCAGCAGTTAGCCACCAGCGTGGTGCTGTAATAAACCTTCTCAGGGAGTCGGGGATCTATTCAATTGATATTGCAAAAGGGGAGAGAGCACAGGAGGCGTGTGCTCAGGACGGTGTGGGTGTCGTTCCTTTCTCATGTGTTGAATTTTTACAGCTTAATTTGTTCTGTTTGTTTTTGTCTAAAGGATGAGAACAGACCTAAAGATTTTGGGAAGAGTTTCCTTCACATGTGCAAACAGAAACTCCTAGAGCAGTGCTTCCCAACTGGTGGGTCTCAGGTGACTCATGAACATGTCAAGTTTGTTAAGAACACGCTTTATTTTAAGGTACAATGAATTTTCGGTGCAGAGCTTTTATTTTGAAGTGCTGTTTCCTGCTGTAGAGTGAGTGGCTTACGGACAGGTACTTGACAGAGACAGAAGAGTAGCTTGACAACATGGCCAAACGCAAGTATGATGCTTAATAGATTAAACTGTGTGGACCTTGATGCTGCAGGAAGAGTGGCGATCTGGGGGAAACGCTGACTTGAAGGTAAGCGTAGTAATAATTTCAGCTGTACCCGTATAATTTTTATTATCAGAAGAAAAATTCATATTGTGATACTTGCAATATTTCGGCTTGTTGACATATTGACGTGATACTGTTACCCACGGCAACAACAAGCATGGCTGAAAACGAAATTGTTACCGACTCCGCAGTGGGTCCAAAAAGAGGAGCAGCTTCAGTAGTGTGGAACAAACTGTGGCGTCCTGAATGTTTTACTTCTCTTAGCGCTCAGAGGGAACTCATTCAGCGGCTCCTCTGGCAGCAGCACAGCGTCTCTCCCTCTCCTCTCTCGCCGTGCGCACACAGGAGTCGGTGTCATCAAATGATTTTCTTCATAAACCTTTGGTAATGCACGATAAAGAACTCCATATATGTGTTCACGGCTGTGCCAGGCAGCCTACTTTTCCGGTTAATGCTCGCTGACTTCTTGCTTAATCCACAGAATATTTTGTCCGTGCCCTACCTGGAGTTTTGGAGCCTATTGCAACAAATGACGCGTTAACCATAAACGCCTCTGTAGCTCAAGGTCTGAAGCTTCATATGACACGTAGTCATTTTAACCACTGCAAGTATTAATGCAGCAGCTGAAGATATGAGCTTGTTCGACATCTCAGTGTTCCTAACGGGAGCTAGTTAATCTCAAACTGTTCATATTTAGAGGAGTGCTGAGCCTGATCTGAATCCTCTGGAAGGTGCGACAGTGCATGAAGTGCTAGCGAACAGGCAGGGGGGCAACTAGTTTAAATTGTGCTGTGGCACGATGGTAATCTATCTAATGTGGTGAAGAGTGTAATGAGCGGCAGTAACTTTTGCATAGTGGTACCTGTGGGGACGGCGCCTTTCACCCTGCCGCTGTCGGTGGCTCATGGCTGCACAACTAATTGGTTTTGTATTGCAGAAAAGTTTCTGTCCAGCCGAAATGCACACCTAGTTACTTTACACCGAGTGACTCATTAGTTGGATTCTGAATTCCTCAGCTGGCGTGAATGTGCACCAAGAACAGTTGTAAATTCTGCACCAGCACGGAGTAAAAACACGGCTACAAAGCCATCAGTTCTTGTGCTGTGAGAGAAAAAGTGTAACTCGGCTCCAACAATGTCTGACTGCCGACAGGGACTGTGAGAAGATTAAAAAGAAAAGCCAAGCACAGAGCGGAGCGCTAAAGGCTCTTCATCACCCCCCTACCTCGCTCTGATGTCTCCATCCACCCATCCACTCGTCCGTCCAGCCGTCCGCCCACACAACTTCAAGGAGTCACTGTTCCCTGGCAACCCCGGGGCGGGAGGTGTGTCAGCAGCGATTGAGAGGCCAAAGGTGGGGAGGGGCAAAAGGTGAAGACGTATCTGCGTTAAGTAGAGGAGGAGAGTGATGAATTAAGAAGAATTCAAGCACTGATTGGGCCTTTTAAGGGCGTCATGGTAACCGCTCTGTGATATTAAGGCCAGCAGGCTTCATGGCAGGGTTAGGTCAGGAGAGACGAGTGAAGCACATGGAGGCATATTGAATCTACTCAGTGAGGTGATACCAGAAGTTCAGTGGAAAGAGAAAGAAAGAGGATTCCCGCTTATGTGCACCTCTCCTGCTGTCTTCAATTTTCGGAGACACCAATTCGGCTCTTTGGAAATCAACATCACTTGCTCAAACAGTTGAGGTCTAGTAGGAGGTGGCACAAAAGGTACGGAGCCGACGGTGGAAATTTAACAAAGAGCTGAAAAGAAACGACACAGATGAAAGATGAACAGAAACTGGACTGAACAAGATAACAAGTGATTATGATGAGAAAGAGCTTAAGGCAGACATAAATGACTCTTGTGCTGGAGAAATGAGTCTGCCGCTGAAGGACCAAAAATTGCTCTTATTGCTGTTAGAAATGTGTGTGTGTGTGTGTGTGTGTGTGTGTGTGTGTGATTGCACCGTTCAGCCCCACGAGTGCTATTTTGATCTTCTTATCCCCCCAAATCCTTTATTCCTGAAGTAGCCCAGATGTAGGCCCAGAACATTTTGGCAACGGTGTTACCGTGTCATCGCTATTTTTAGGTATCCACCTCGACCGCCTGCCTAATTAACATCATCTTGTGACATCGTGAGAGAAAACAAAGCTTGTGATTGGCTTATGGAGCCTGGAGTGTTTTAACAGAGCTTCTCAAGTAACAAGCAGTGGGGGTTGATTGTGTTGTACTGTGCGCGACTGCCAGTTCAGATCCACAAAATAATCTCGATATGGAAAGAGAATAAAAAACAACATGAGATCTGCCCATATTGTTTCTTCTGTAAGAGGCTGCCGGCAGAGCAGTGGATGTACTCTGGATTTGCAGCTGTATGTGACTCAGTGCGCAACAAGACAAAGAAGGGCAACTGAGGAAAAATGTCAATGGTCAGATCGACAGAAAAAGAAATATCACAAGGTCAGAGAGAATTACACAAGGAACAAAATGAAAGAATAATTCAGAGAGGTTTTGTGAGTGTAGACAGAGGGACCATGTCCTGACAAAATGGGAGAGTGGATGCTCTCTGTAAGCCGTCCAGTGTGATCAGGACTGGGTTGTAAATAATGAATAAAAATAGTGTGTAATGGATAAAGCTTTGTAGAGCAGCAGACATTTACGTGTTACCCAATAAACCCAACTAACCAACTAACCCTGGACCCCATTTCCCATGTTTTGTGTCTAAGTGACTAATGGGAACAACAATTTGGGGCTGTAGGCAGCAGCAGTGATACAGACTGAGGACAAAAAGCAGTGTCCCCCAATTTACATATAACCCCCTCATGAACCAGTAATTTGAGTATATCCCATGTTATCAGGAAGGCTGTGATCACGCGACCAATGTACTGCCAGCAGTTGTATGAAGACCAAACATTCGCGTAATGAGGCAGGTTCAGTGTTAATTTTGACAGCTATTTTAGATTGAGTCTTAGTCTTGAGATCATTTTTATCCTTCATAGTTTTAGTGGAGTTTTAGTCGACACAACTTTACCATAAACAGCCCTAAAATCACTATCGCCCAGCGACCAGACTCCATTTCAATAAACAGTGATTTAATCGTGTATAGCACCAACATGTTTTCACATCTAACTGAGTGAATTAAGGGTTAATTTCAACCAAACCAGAGCTGGTGATTGTTGGAACAGTGGAAAGACAAACTAAGACAGTTTTTGTGGGTTTAATTTTGTTTCTGTCGACTTTGAATGAAGTGTGTTTTACGATGATAAAATAGCTGTTCATTTAAATGGAGTTTGGTGACAATGATTTCAAGGTTATTTCCGGTTAAGCAAAAAGGATCTTGAAAATTGAACTAAAGGTCTACATGTATCTGTGTAGGGATCCTTTCCATAATGTTGTTGGACACTTAGAATAATAAACAGAGCCTGTCAGTGGCAAAAACAAACATTTAAGTGGACATAAACAGACAGTTCAAACATGCCCTGAGTACTTATATTGCAGTGTCTGGCTGCAGCCCTGTCGCTCAATATAGTGGTGGAGGAATGACCTGGAAACGAGTTAGCATTTTAGCACTTCTGGTTCACTTGTCTTGAAGTTTTTTTTGATTAGATGTCTGAAATAAGGTGGTTAGCATGAGATTAAAATATTTTTACATTTTGTTCTACGATATGAAATTTGCCAGTAAATACCCCTATCATGAATATCCAGCCTTTAAGTGTCTTCATCAGAAAAGGTGGTTGCTAACAAGTGGCTAAACGACACTTCCGAAAGTCATTGCGCTGAACACGGCTTTACAGCCTCGTTGTCATGGTGACATTGAAGTCTTGTGACTGTAGTGTAGTTCGTTTACAGCTAGGGTTGGGTATCGTTTGGGTTTTTTCCGATACCGGTGCCGAACTGATACTTTTAAAACGGTACCGGTGCTTAAACGGTGCCTGAACTGATACCTCAAAATATGAAATTTTTATGGAGGTTAAAAGGGGCACGAATGGGCCACCTTTCAGAAGTGTGTGAGTATTTTGTATAACAGTTTTAAATTATAATAAAAACATTGTTTTTATTTCTGAGGAAAATTAGAAATACCTAGAAATAAATAGGTATGAACTCTATGAACAGTTTTAAAATATAATGAAAAATACTTAACAAATTAACGTTACAATAATATTAACTCTATGAAAGTCCGGTCTCTGTAGGCAGCCCAGGCTCCGCAAATGGCAACAAAAACATTTGGGTCCAGGCTGCACCAACCAGCCAGCACGAGACCAGCGAAAGCAAGCACACACACATGGAGGTGGTGCCCATGTCTCACAGTATCGCATAAGTGCACACACGTGAACGCGGTGTACAGAGAGGTAGTTAGAGCTACAGGCTACAATGAGGCTAAAAACAGAGTTCAAATGACGTTTTACCAAACAACTTTTTATGTCGGGGCTTCAGGACACTTGGATCACTACGGACGAGGTTTCAATTATGTGTTTTTGGACATTTGAATCTGGGGCGCTGTCAGCTGCCTATGTGGAGTTGTGCTGCTACCCACTCTCCCCTTGGATCTCCGCAAGTCTTGTGAGGACTCTAAAACTTCACCTGAGCCTCCGTCGGCATATGGGTGAGTAGATAATGGGTGAATTTTCATATTGGGTGCACTATCCCTTGAACAGGTGTGTAAATCCAGGGTAACTAGCAGCTATCGCTCCTTCATGACAGAGTCACGGAGGACAAGGGGGCAAGGGGGGAGGGGCGAGCTAGCTCTGTTGTGTTTGATAACATTGTTGAACGTAAACAGAAATGACGCCCAACTGTGCTTAGCATGCCTTCAAATAATAATATACACTCAACAAATGAATGAATGAATGATTCTGTTACGTGTAACGTCCAATAGAGGCAGACATAGCACTAAACCTCTTGCACTCCACCACTCGAAATGACAAGTCGGTCACTCGGCTTCAAAACAGTACTATCAGTGATCAAACAACACTCAGCCAGCTTCAAACATTGTACCTTATTGAAATCAGGCGTGATTATGATAGCTGATGTTGTTTATGACACAGAAACACCATAAAATATCACCAAATAAAGCCATATGAAACGTGAAAGTTATGATCCCACTTTCCAGACGGTGTATCTCAGCCAAAAATAGTGGTAGGAGTGAGACTCTTACCTTTTATAAAAGAGCCAAGTCCCCACTAACAGCTCCACATAAGATCGTGAGTAATCCTGTAACTTTTCCCGTCGAAAAACAGCATGACATGACTTGTCACCACTCGATTTTGGACTTTGTGTGTTTAGGCTGCTCTGGTGCGAAATACATAAGAAATAAAAGAAAAACGATGTTATTTTTTAAAAATGTCAAGAGCTTCCTGAATCCAGCGATACCAAACATCACATGGTTTGATGATGTAGTGCGCCTGTGAGATACCATTTAACGGGGGGGGGGTTAGAGAGGTTAAAAAAGGTTAAAAAAAAAGCACCGAAAGGAGGCACCGTAATGTGCGTTTTGTTTCGGTCCGGTATGTATCGGTTGTATAGGTACCGATTCCATATAAGCACAGACTTTCGGTACCCAACCCTATTTACAGCCTCTTGTTGGCTTATTACTTCTGGTGATTGCATTTATGCTTCAGAAATCTTAAATGTGGTGTTCTTTGTGAAGATTATGTTCCTGAACAAGTATCATTAACTTTTGTTTGCCACAGAGTTTACTCCCTGCTGAAACCCAACAGAAAAATCCCATTCGCTTTTTTTTCGAGGGAAACAGGGTGATGCTAATTTGAGGGTTGGTCATCAATGCAGTACTCTCCACTGGACCATTTACAAAAACTGTTGTTCCCATTAGTCTCTTAGACATAATAACACGGGAAAATGAGGTCCAGGTTGAAAAACATAAAAGTTACCCATTAAAAGCAGCATGTAAGAAATCAGAGCAAAGTGCAGTGATGCTAGTTTTTGTTAAAAATAGAGTTCTGCACAGAGTCAGAATTGGTTTTGACATTTGGCATTGATGCCTTAATGAGGAGTTAAGCATTAAATAAGTGAGACAATGAGAGACTTTGGAGGACTGCCAGTTTCATTAGTGTCAAAATCTTGACGAGTGTTTTAAGAGGAAGCCACTTTCCAACAAGTGGATACCATCAAAAAGAACAGCTCAGCCTGACACGATGATGATGAACATGCCTTCTCTAAATCTGAGCAAATAAAAGGTTAATTTGGGGAAGTATGATAAATCAGTTAGATAAGATTGATGCCACTCTCAGATCTGTGTGTGAAGTTAGAAAAACTGGAAACAGCGGGACACAGCTGGGCTCTGTCCAAAGTTAAAAAAAAAAGAAGCCCTACAACACCTGAAAGGCTCACTAATAACAGCTTGTAACTGTATCTTGTACATGTTTATTAGTAATCTGTACACAAACAGAACTGGAAGTAATGCTGACGTTTTTCTGTAGGCTGACATGGAAGTTAGCATCACCCTGGTCCCCTCGTCCAAAAGCCTACCGAATTTTTCAAATGTTTTTGGATTATCACAAAATTACGCTCTGTGAAAAACAAACATTTTGTCATTTTAGTCCTTACTCCACATGTTAGGAAGTAGCACCTTGTGGCAAACACAGCTAAGTTTAGACAGAAAAAAACTAATTTTTAGGTAAGAAAGAATTTTTTTTCACTTCATTTCTTTTTGTAATAGCATTGCCTCCTTTGTACATAAACTCATCAAACTTAAATCATGTTAATTATGTGTTTGTGTAGATATTTTCCATGCAAGTTGTTAGTGATAAGGTTTTAGTTGTTGGTCTGTAAAGGTGCGGACACACCAAACCGACATCAAAGAACTAGCTGCGACGAAAGCCAACTGTTGCCTCATCTACGTCGCCCTGTGTCAGTTGCTTTTGAACACACTACACGGACTACATCCGACGGCCAAGTGGCACACATTCTGTGCCTGCGTGAGAGAGAGCGTAGTGACAGAGTGGTACATCCTGACAGCCGAGGGGTTTCCTATCTGTGCAGCCGAGTAGCTCCACGGACTATTACATCCGCTTCACTCAGCTGCCCGATAAACCCGCTGCTTCTTCCCACTTTAACCTGAATAACAAACCAGGGCTCGGTGCTCTGGTTGGATTCAAACAGAGAGCCAGGGCTAGCTCAGAGACTAGCGGAGGCTAACTGGCTGCGCTTCGGTCATGCTGTGGCTAACGCTCCGCTATCCGCTAGTCTGTCGGGCAGCTGAGTGAAGTGGAGCCTGAGGAGGAAGCACCGGTTAGCCCCGGTTTCACTACAGGCAGATTCACTCGCTACAGGGGCGAGGAAATAAAACCTGAACAGCCAATCAGAATGATCTCTCTCACCGACAAGCTTCGCGGCCGATTCAACATGCTCAATCAGCTGAAAAGCCGCCGATACCAAAGTGCCGACGGTGCAGGACACACTGCAAAAACTAGGGTGACAGACGCTCACCAATGGCCCGACTTGGTCGATGGCCGACCGTCGGCTTGGTGAGTCAGGACCTTAAGACAAGTGAGTTCATGGCTACAACAGTCTGGGTTAGTTGTAACAACATCAGTATGAGTCAGGAAACAAGACAAATCAACTCGCACAAACCAACAACGACCCAGGCTGTCAAAGAAAACATCAGGAAAGAAAAAACAGAAAATGCATAACATCGTGCCACAGGACACAGATTCCTCAGATGATGATGACACTTTATGCATGACACATGGCACCAAACCTGGCAACCTCACTGTGATAGATGGGCCCATACCAACCAACTCCTAATGCTACAAAACGGTCATTCTTACATTCTGTTAAAGCAAATAAATACAACGTGTTTTTTGTAACTTATACGCACAGAGTCTGGCTAACTGACTTTGTCCTGCTGCCAATCTTCATGCTAGGCTAAGCTAACTCCCTCCTGACCCCAGCTCTGTACTTAATGCACAGACGTAACTGTTTTTAGAAAGAAATCAATAAAGTAAAAACAGATAAACACGTACAAGGCAGGTAAAGATGGTGGCAGCAGATAAGGTTCAGTTAAAAGCAGTGGAAAAGGTTAAAGTTTTTTAACCTGCAGCGTGGGTTTCAAAATCATGAAGAAAAGATCAGTATTCTCTGCAGAGGTCGGGTCATGTGACCTGTTCAACATGGATTTGTATGACTGATCCCTGTTTCGTTGCAAACAGAGAAAGATGTAATCAGGTTAGACACAGTTCAGGGGAAATATCCACCTAAAGTAGCCGACACTGGTTTAGACCTGAGAGTCAGGATCAGGACTGCACCAATCAGAGAGTCAGAGGTTAGCGAACCTGGGGACAGCATCTGATCTCGAGACGCCCTCTGGGAAATTATACATAGGATGTAATTTATTCACACAGGTACTTCCAGAGATGGAGGGAGAGGGACGCTGAAAGCTTCTGAAGAGATTCCTCCAGATATGATTTCAGGCGACATTAGAGGGACGTACAGCGTGAAGAGCGCGGGGATGATGACAGTCTGATGAGGCTGAACCCACCCACTCTTTAGGCTACTGTAATGGTTGCACTGGTTTAAGCCAAAATAGGCATCCGCACACTGTGCTCCACTATTTAAAAACATCACCCCAACATAATTAAAGGTCAAAATCTTTATCTTTGAAAGCCTCTATTTTCCATCAGATTCTGGCAAATTAAAAACCGTGCTGGCTTCACACACACCTAATGATGTTTGTACAATTAAAGGTCAGAATTGTAAAGTCAAATGTGAAACCTGAGATGCCGATGTTTGATTCTGATGAAAGCTGACAGGGTGATGCGCTTTGGAAACATGTTCAACTAGACCTTAAAGCCCCCTTCAGTGTACTTTGGCATTTTTATGATATTTCATATTTTCCTTAGTCACGTCCTGACAATGTTTAGCCACACTGTTCGCCAAATAGTGTTTGAGAAATGAAACTCAGTTAAAGTTCAGTCAGGAAGACTTTTCATGCTCAGGCTCAGTTTCTTTCTCACCCTGCCATTCACTCCTTGCACATATGCTCACTCACTACCTCGAGGTGTCACTAGTGGGGTTTCCATCCACCTATTTTTATTCACATTTTCAAAAATTGCGGAAAAAAACTTGGATGGCAACGCCAGAAATTCGAAAAAAAGGCCGAAAATTCACAAAAAAAGTTTTTACGTTTGGAGGGGGTAAAATTCACAAAAAAAGTTTTTACGTTTGGAGGGGGTGGATTTGTCAGCATATCAATAAAAGGAAAAAAGATAAAAGGTTTTGCAAATAAACGATGACGTACCAGATATCACGTCACACTTCTGTGCCATGGTGTCAACATGAAAAATGGCGGCGGAGGAATGTGTGAGATATGTGTGGGGGGGACGAAGAAACCGAAATTTTTCTTCAGTTAATAAAAGAAGTGAACATTAATGCCATACTAGACGGAAAACAGCAAAGAAACGCGACCGTGTATCAAGAGCTACAGAAGCAAATGATGGATAAAGGCTTTGACAAACCATGGCAAATACTAAGAAGCAAGTGGAAGAGTTTGAAACAACGCTACATGGCTGAGAGGCGTCGGATGGCTACCAGCAGTGAGGGAGGGAAAGCTAAAACCAACTTCAGATATTTTGAGCTAGTGGACGAAATTCTGGGCCAAAGACCTCTGGTTACATCTATCAACTCTTCGATCAACAGCTCAGGTAAGGTAACGATAGTATAACGTTAGAGGACGAAAGGGTGACTGACGTAAGTTAGCGACCAGCATGCTAGTAGTCCCATTTGTGATTCGCAGATCGCTGAGTGAATGGATAAAACAGCAAATTACTTGAAATATAGTTATCATACAGTTGTTGAATGTCAGTTGGTCAGTTGCTGAGTGTCAGTTGAGTGTGTTGTTGTTTACAGTCAGCATAAGACGCTCTCTTATGACGTTACCTCATGGCGCACTCTTCTTCTACCGGGGTGTTTTTATTTTGTTCATCTTTCACGAGAAGCGCCACCTACTGCTCTTCCTGTTGACTCCCAATAATTGCAAAACAATAACGAATGGAAACGGGCATAAATTAGCATTTTCTTTTGCGCATTTTCACAAAATTTGCTCAAAAATTTTGATACATTTGCATGGAAACATGGCTATTGTCTGGCTCTGTCACTTGAGTCATCAGCTGTTTTTCAAGTGACTCACAGTCAACCAAAAGCACAGTGCAGTGACACACCTTGTCTGTCAGCCTATCATCTCACTGCTCCTCATTTTAAATATTGTGTCTCTGCTGTAGGTCTCTCTTGCTGCAGTCGTGCGTGTCCTTCGCCTCCCAATCACCACCTAGTCTTTACAGATTCATCAGCCTCATCCGCCTCAGCAGCCTCAGAGTCATCAGCCACCACCACCACCACCAGTGTCTGGACTCCATGGGGGGATTTATCCTGCTGCTACTCAGATGTTCCTCAATCACAAAATATCTTCCTCTGGTGTCCGAAGACTTCTGTTACTGTACAATCATATTCTGTATTAAATATTATCTTTACTTCATTCTTCTGTCTCTCCTGACTGAAATAATTTACTACAGTAATATCTGCAAGCCATTCGTCATCCTCCATGACTGTGCAGGTGCACTGTTATGTGTTTAAAGTTTGCACCGTCCACAGGCCCCAAACAGTTGCTGAGGACCGCACAACTTTCAGTCATAAAGTCTAAAAGTCCTGTTAGTATAAGGAGGCGAAAGCGGCCAAGTCTATTCCTACTGCAGCACACTGTGGCTGGCGTGCGGTGTGGTGTGGTGTGGCTGCAGACTGTAAAGACGAGAGCATGTGAAAGAGAGAGTCACCGTGTTGTGCTAATTGTCGTCTCATTTGCACTCTGTTAAACACTGAACTCATCAAAGTAAGTGCTGTACTGATAATTTCCAAACTACTGTAACTGCAGTGTCGTTGCTATGGTAATGGATTAACATCCGACTACTGAACGCACCCCCATTCTCTGTTTCAGGAAGAACTGTTTAACAGGAAGTAACAGTCTGGAGGTGGTCTTCACCTGTTTATTAAATCAATTAGATTGAAACCTGGAGGTAGGATGTTGGTGATCAGTCTGTAGGAAGTCTACGTCAGTATTTCGATTTATTCTTTGTGTAAATAAATGACAGTCAGCACTGAATGCTGATACACTCATCAGTTCAGGAAGGAAGCCCCCCTCCACCTGCAGCTTATGTGAAGCCCTTTAACTAGAGGAACAATGTAGAGGACCTCTCCTGCCAGGTAACTAGTGATCCTGTATTAGTCAGACAATTACTCATTGTCTGTGACAAAGACATTTGATGACAGCGTAGTGCAGCTAAGTGCTTCAACTTCTACTTTGTTCTCACTGTGGCAGGTCTGCTGAGTGGAGCCGGGTCTGGTGGCACTGATGATCCCTCATCTGTTTCTGACAATATGTCGCACAAAACAACTGCTGATTTTACAGTGATGTTTTATATGCACCAAAATTGTCAGATATTCTGTACTTACATAAATCTTTAGACCAGGCCGGCAGGGACTAAGCAGGGGAAATCCTCCTTGTCTTGTATTTATATTGACAGAAACAAGGAGAAACAAAGTATTGGGCCTCTTTCCTTTGCCAATCAGTCGATGTCATTTGATACCCCAGATATCTTGGTGTAGTCATGGACTCAAACCTGAACTTCAACAGCCACATTAAGACAGTCACAAAGTCAGCCTGCTGCCACCGTAAGAACATATCAAGGATAAAGGGACTGATGTCTCAGCAGACCTGGGAAAACTTGTCTCTGCATGTATCTTCAGTAGACTTGACTACTGTAATGAGGTCTTTACAGGTCTCCCTATAAAATCGATCAGGCAGCTGCAGCTGATTCAGAACGACTGCAAGACTACTACCTAGATCAAATAGACGGTTTCATATCACCCCTGCACTAAAATCCCTTCACCAGCTCCCTGTTGAGTGGTTTGGAAAAGTTTGGGCAGTCCTGGTCAGAATTTCTTTTACTGTGAGTAGTTAAGTGAGTAGAAGATGAACTGATTTCCAAAAGGCATGAAGTTAAAGATGAAACATACTTTTTAAAGCAAGATTACAGAATAATTTTTGTTTTGTGCTTGTTCACTAGCCTGGAAATCCAGACCCAAATCTAGAAAGATTTAGGGTCTGGTCATGAGTAATGCAAATGGCCCAACTCGAGGGGCGGCACCAAGCATGCATTTGAAAATATCACTGCACGCAATTGGATAACACTATGACCAATAAGAACAATACATGGGGTGACGTATCCAGAGCTTAGCTACCAGCGGAGCTAACTGGTAGATTAGACTCTTGCCGTATCCGGTCGGTAAAACAGCAAAAACGTCCTTCTTGCAAAGGAAAGATTTGAGCACCGTCTTCTGTTCCTCTTTTAGAGAAAAAGCCAAGTCTAACTCGTTCATTGTAGCGGCCAAAGCCGTTTCACACAACTGGTGTTTATCCGTAGCCATCTTGCAATGTTTACTGACTGATTCCGAACTTCGTCGTCGCAGCGCTGTCGTCATCTGTTTAGCTCGCCTATATCAGATACACCGATGTGATAGGTGCAGCTCGGCTCCAACGGCATGGGTAATGAGCATCATTACTGATTGCCAGAGTGACTCGCTGAGCAAATTCAAATTGTGCTCTCGTGAGAACTCTGGATTTCCAGGGTACTTGTTCACAGTCATCGTTAGGAAAGCCCAGGTGATGCAAATTTCAAAGCTTTATAAATACTCTGACTCCTGAAACCTTGTCCCAACAATCAGCAGCCATGGGCTCCTCTAAACAGCTGCCTAGCACTCTGAAAACTAAAATAACTGATGAAGACTATAAGAAGATAGCAGAGTGTTTTTAGGGAGCTGTTTCCTCAGTTCGTCATGTCATTAAGAAATGGCAGTTAACAGGAACTGTGGAGGTCAAACTGAAAACTTTCTGAGAGAGCTGCTCATAGGATTGTTAGAAAGGCAAATCGAAACCTTCGTTTGACTGCAAAAGACCTGCAGGAAGATCAGACTCTGGAGTGGTGGTGCACTGTTCTACTGTGCAGACACACCTGTACAAATATACAAATATCCTGCCAGAATACAGCACCACCTTAAGGCTACATGTTGTGTTGCATTGCTTTGAGTTTTACAGGTTGCTTGAGCACTTTTACCAGTAAAAAACTGCGATACTTACATCATGTTTTGTGGGTTATGAGATTGGCCATTTTGTCTTTATAATAATCCTTAAGTGTATTTCTTTATGTGAGTAAATGTAATATTGTGTTGTTATTATTGAAATATTTAAAGTAGAGGAGTGTGTGTATTAATCACCAGGCCTTGTGGGAAAATCAATATCATGTCTGCTGCTTCACAAACTGTCCAACAGCGAACACTTGGTCCAACAGGATTTCTTCTATGGAAGCTCAGTGACGGTGTGTGCAGGTGACTGCTGCCATCTAGTGGCCAGAGACATCCAGTAACTTTAATTTCCTAATTTCTGTCCTCACTAAAATCACACTCATTATCTCTTATCTCACTCTCATTACTTTTTATCAGATATAACGGTTTATTACTGTGTACTTGTTTCAGTTTAATAATATTAATAATAATCTCATTTTGTAGCACTTCACAAAAGCAGCATTACAAAGTGCTTTATGCATAAAACACAATAAAATACACTGTTAATGTTTGACTAACCAGGGGAGGAAAAAGGAGGAATAAACTTAAGAATAATGGATGATTAAAAACTGCAAATATGATTAAAAACTGCAAATAAAACAAGGAAAAATGTAAAAGATTAGGTGAATTAGAGTCTTATGAGATAAAAGTGCAATGTCAAGAGTAACGTACAGTGTAACTCAATAGTTAAAAATAAAAATAAACCAAAAACTTTGAAGGAGAAATTATAGGAAATCCATTTGATAAAGATTAGTCTTCAAAAGTGGCTTAAAAAAATAATTTAACATATTGGTACTTGTTGGCACCATTAACAACGTCGTCACGTCTCATCAATGAAAACGAAACACAGATTTCTTCTTAGCTTTTATCATTAAGATCTATTTTTAGCTCTTCATCGTCTCATTTTCATTGTGCAAAAAAAAAGCTGTTGATGAGCTAAAACTTTAGTCACAGTTTCTGTCAATGAAATTAACACTGCAGCCCAGCTGTCAGAAGAAAGTGTCGGCATTGAATATTTCTGCAAGCTGTGAATACATTTGTATGTTTCATACATATCATTAACATTTCTGTGGTGATATATATATGAGCTGAATTTGTGTTCAGGAGGTAGAGTGGATATTGGATGGTGTGTCATGAGATGCCTGCCAACCTGCAGACCACTTTTTGAGACCAACAAACAACCAAACAGGTTGTTTTTTTAGCGAGTCATCACCGTGTTTCCAGTCGGGAGTGTGATCTTTTCTGAACTATAATCAAGCAACAAACAACACGTTAACCACAGCGTTGTTGAAACGTAAAGAGACATAAAGTTTTAAAGTATCTGCTACGTAAAAATGTACAAATGGTTCCCTGGTTTGCAGAAATGTGAATGTTGTATATACTGTTGGTAAAAGAAACAATTTAGAGAGTGATTAAAAATAAATGTAAGTTCCCTGTACAAGTAGTTAGCTGAGAGTTTTTTGGTCATTGTGTCATTAACACATGAAACCTTTCTGTTTTGAATATTTTCTAATTTGTAAAACAGTCTTTAATTCATTTTTGGAAACTTAAAAGGAACAGTTCACCCAATAAACACTGTAAACGTCATTCAGTCCTCACCTCTCCAGCTCTCTGTGGTCCCTGGAAAAGTTTTCCGATGAACGGTGTTGCAGAGACCAGAGCCCACTCTGATGTGTAGCATGATGACCTCATCGCTATCAGCTGTGTGACTTGGTTGTGACCTGTTTAACATAGCAGTGCTCCTGTTGGCTCATTTGAGATGCCTCACTTGGAAAGAGGACGAGATCAGGAGGTTGCAGCAGGAGGCGGTGACAAAAAGCTGCAGTGAAGTCAGAAAGTTTCCGAACAGTTTCCAGCAGCCTTCAGTCCATACAGGAAGTCACAGAAACACAAAAT
Source organism: Epinephelus moara (assembly GCF_006386435.1). Classification (NCBI taxonomy): domain Eukaryota; kingdom Metazoa; phylum Chordata; class Actinopteri; order Perciformes; family Serranidae; genus Epinephelus; species Epinephelus moara. Next base: position 35,564,352 of record NC_065517.1, read on the forward strand.
TGAATGTTTATACTAAACTTCATATTGTTGAGTCAACGTCTTAACCAATCAGCTGTTAGATCAGGTGAGAGCTAGGCATTTCCCATCATGCCCTGGGCTCTGCAGTCAGTGGAGAGCAACAGCAGGGCCTGGCTCTAAATGAGATTATTGCTGTCCCCTTCTGCATGACATCAGAGCAAGTTGCGATGAAGTCTGACACAAATGTAACCAGCATGCATTGTGCGGCGATCGCCGATGATCGCAGGCCTGGCTCATCTCAAATGAGCCTCTGATTACGATTTTTGATCATGAAGAAGGCCTGAGGATCGAAACGTCATCTGAATAAACGCGCAAACATTTCCTTCCTTCAAGTCTTATCCCAATGATCAGCATCTCACCACAACTCTTGGTGTGCATTAGTTGTCTGTATCATAAGGACAGCAGAGGGCCCAAAAGAATGAAAACAAGTGCAAACAGACTTCAACAGCGGCCGAATGAAAGAGAGAAAAAAGGTTTTGAAACATCTGAAATTCCTGTGCAGCACTGTCCAAGTGTCTCAAATTCATTTAAGGGCTTATGGAAATCCAAACACAACTATTTGCCAAGGAGGTCATGTATTTGGCCCAGTTTGTCTGTTTGTCAGCAGGATTACGGAAAAAAATACTGGCCTGATTTTCATGAAACTTCATGAAAGAGCCAAATGGAAGAACCCTGAAAATTCTGAAGCAGCTCCAAATCACGGGACAGACATGATGTCTCATTTTGCAATATACAACATTCAGAGTCTGGGCTGCGACTGCACATGGCCCTCACCTCGGATGTCAAGAGAACATGGAAGTGGCTGGGTCAAAATTATGGTGGCTAGCAGTGCTAACAGCAACAGTGCTGAGCTAACAACACTGTCCCGTATGTGAATTTGCATTTCCTAGGATAGCGAAGTAATGGCACATCTTACTCTGCCTCTGATTGACGTACCCTGACACTCCTAACCAATCATTCTCCTCTTGCCTGAACCTATCTAATCCAACCATTCCAAGTAAAGGAGTTTAAGTATCTCAAGGTTTTATTTACCAGTGAGGGTAAAATGGAGTGTGAGATGGACAGGTGGTTTGGTGTGGCATCAGCAGTGAAGAGGGACATCAGACATCCCGAGGGGGCTCCTTTGCGTCAAAGTGGGCCAGCTGAGGTGGTTCAGGCATCTGATCAGGGCACCTCCCATAAGAGGTTTTCCAGGCGCGTCCAACTGGTAGGAGGCCCCGGGGTAGACCCAGAACACACTGGAGAGAGTACATATCTCATCTGGTCTGGGAATGTTTTGGGGTCCCCCAGGAGGAGCTGGAAAGTGTTGCTGGGGAGAGGGATGTCTGGAGTACCTTGCTCAGCCTGCTGCTCCCTCAAATCGGCCAAAGCAGATGAAAATGGATGGATGGAATTGTGTCCTTAAAGATTTTATGTGACAAATAAATTGATTGATTGATAAAGAGTACATTGTTTTTTGGGTGAACTATTCCTTTAGGTTTTGAAAGTATATGATAGTGGAGCTTCTGCAGACATGTAGGGTGACAAACTGTCTTTGCACCGTCTCACTTCTTAATACAGACACATAAATGACGGTCGCTGCTTTGACGAATCATTTCAAGCTTAATTTAAGGTTGCTGTTTTTTTTCAGTCCAAACTGTCAGCTCCACAGTTTGACAGCCGCCTCAACAAAGAGGATAAAGGGTCATTAGCTGCGTTCACTGACACTCAATCACGTCTGTGCACACGGCGTCCACACTCATGCCCTTGCCTGTCAGGTGAAATGACTCTCTTCCTCTCCATTGTGGCTCCCTGCTAGGCTCTTGACCTATGGCTGGAGGAGTCCCAGCCACTTTGCTGTGACAGTCCAAACGGATTGACTCGAGCGAACGACCTTGTCCATCCCCTCCGGATATCTGTACGCTCAGTCAGTGTAGACAATCAATCTGGCTTTTTAAGTGTGTGCCATGCAGTCAGTCACCATGAGAGGGAGCCGAGATACTCTGAAATCTCTCAATGACGCTCTCACTCTTCTTCGCTTTGTCTTTCTTCTGCTTTTTTTGTCTCCTTTCCGTCTCTCTCATGTGTCCAACTTTCTCAGCATCTCTGTGTGTGTGTTTCTCTCTCCCTTTGCATGCTTGCCTGACTGTGTGTGTGTGTGTTAACTGTGTGTGCTGTATGTGTGTGCGCACGTGCCTGTTCCGCTCTCTGTTGTGGAACAAATTACACAGCGGCTGGGGAGCCAAATGACTAATCAGTGGTACACAGATTAAAATCCAATTGCTGCAATTTGAAGCCACACAGGAGTAGTATGGGAAATTAACTACTACAGTGTCTGCGCTGCTGTCTCCACCAGGCATACCTGTTAGATGTTGATCTTTTAATTAGTGCGGCCCAAAGAAACTTTGGATCAAAGATTTTCATATCTTAAAAAAAAGACCAAAAGGTGGAAAAGCATGTAAGTGACACCTCACTGTTCTGACATCCAAATTGAAAATGTTTCCGTCTCATGTCTGCAGCGTTTGAAGGTCCAGTGTGGAGGATTTAGGATGGTATATTTGCAGAAATATACCATAAAAAGTGTGTTTTCTTTAGGGTACAATCACCTGAAAATAAGAACCTTTGTGTTTTCATCACCTTGAGACTCATTAGCGCCTTGTTTGCATTTACGTATGTGTACGGAGATGAGGCAACCAGAGGTCCAGTCATTCCTGTGGGAATCTGAGTGTTCTGCAAAACTCCGACCCTCCGTAATATAATAATTATTCTGTTAAATATGGTATACAGTACATTATATACACTCAGATTGTCATTGTGACTCGTTCAGCCGTACCTGGCAGGTCCTGTTTTTTTGGCCCTGGTAATGTTCCGAGCGAATGTTCCAATGGTGAAAATGGGAATGGTGAAAAACGGACATAATTAGCCCCTCCCCCATGGCTACAGGTAGTTTCTATCAGGTTTCTATCCATCTGTAAAGAAATGCACTTCCTTGTGTTGGACACTAGATATTTACGGATCTGCGGACACCAGTCACATACCTAAGTGGAAACAAGTCGTTATCCTCCCTTTATGTACAAAAATAGATGTGTCTGTTTCAAACCTTGGAAACGTCAATGCCCTCAAACTTCCATGCGTCCTTTACGATGGCATAGACACCACCAATAGATGGCACTAGAGGGCAGAGTTAAAAGTTTTGTACAACAACAGAAAAGGCGACAGTGAAGGAGGTCGTAATATTGTTTCTTTTAACAGAGGCAGCGTTGGATTGGCGAGGGTCTGTGAGGCTGTGAAATACATCCTGACATGGACGGAGTATTCTTCTCACTATATTATTGATTTGCTCCGTTCCGCCATTTTTCAAAGTCTTTGTCATCTTCTACGGTTGTATGGTGGTTGATCTACGCTACATTGCCCCCACGATCTCCGGTGGTACCACGCCGTTCCGTCCATATCTGTAAGTAAAATATAGAAAAAATGAACACATTGAAGGGACAGAAGGCTTTGTCCGTCTGCATATGAGCTGTCTATATCTACATAGGGTGCAGGTCCTCATCTACAAAGATCCCCATGTTGCACCACCATGTTTCCACAGTAGCCAAGAATGGACAAACCAAACAGATTGGGACATTCACATTTTTCGCACACTTGTGCTGGCCACCTTAGTTCATAGCCCTTCCATGATGAGAGCGTCGAAAAAACACGTGTGAAAAATGAAAAAAAGTGTACACCACTTCCCCCGCAAAAGTTGTTTTTTATAAATACAGTCTTGATGGGAGAAACTATGACCCATGCTGACAAACATTTTGGGGATGGGAAATTGGTGACGCAGATGGTGAGGTGGAAGCCTGATTGTAGAAATTGTCGAATATTTTTTGGCACAAGCCGTTCTTGGCTTTTGTTCGTACATACATTTTTAGAATGGGTCATATGCACTGTTTTACAAATGAGACTCTTGGTCAGTTTGCTTTGGAGAGGAGGAGACCTCTGCAGATAATTCGACCCCTGGTAAAAACCTCCTGAGCGTCTTGATCTCAAGTTTTTTTTTAAAAAAAAGGTGAGCATATATTAGCAGCGGCCTGTCTCTGACATGCCACACAGCATTACAGAATCACTGGTTTGTAGCGTGACATTGCTTTATTTACTGTAGTGTTTTTACGTGATCGCACATTACAGCGTATCCTCATAGAACGGTTGGTATGATACCCTATGAATTGACGGCCCACAAATGACATTACGTCCTTAACATTAAGTTACGGTGATCTGGTTTTGGCAAGTAAAATTACTGTGAGGAGGTACCTTAAAATGCCTCAAAGTTCACACAGGTCAGAACAGGAACTGCCCATTGGTCCGACATCCCATTGTTCCGACCATATTAAACCCATTGTTCCGAAGTCCGTTCCGAAATCATCATGATACCCTGTGGTTAAGGTCTGGTTAGGTTTAGGCACAAAAACCACTTGGTTAGGGTTAGGAAAAGATCATGGTGTGGGTTAAAATGAAAAAGAAAGTGACAGACACATAAGCTGTGAGCCTACTTCGCCTCAAGCCTTTCCCAGCTGACCCAGAGCCGGTCGCGGCGCACCATCAAGGTAGAAATACGCCTGCCGGGAGCCGTTCAGCACCGCGGACCATCGGACTAATGGGATGTCGGACCAATGGGCTGTTGGACCAATGACATGGACCCGGTCAGAACACGCGTCTCCTGGCAAAAGTCCCAGTCTTCAGTTTTGTGACACATTCACCACTCCAACCTGCCTCCGTACAAGCCTGCTCGGGATACCTTCCTTGTTTACTCCAGTCAGCGCATTGGTCACGTCATTGCAGCCCTCCAAAATATGTGGGTTATGCACGAATTATTGGCTCATGATTACGTGGGATAATATGGGTGCATTACTTACTGTAGGAAACAGTTGATGAGAACAGCTACACATTAGCAGGTGCTAGGATAGCAGCCTGTTTCCAGCCTCGTACAAACACTGATTTGTAGCATGAAACTGCTTTATTAAGTGTTTTTACTGGCTCACATCACCTGGTCTGTTTGTTTTGGAGAGGAAGAGACCTCTGCAGATAATTTAGCTCCGGGTAAAAACCTCCTGAACAATGAACACTGAAGGAATTCTAACCAGGAGAGGTTTCAGCTGGTTGCAATCTGCAGTCCACTCAGGTAGAAACCACTAAAATCCCCCATAAATCTTACACACTGCTCCTTTAATGCACCTCGAGAGCTAAATAGCAGGTTGTCTGCGGTGTCATCTGTGCAGAGAAGACGATAAAAATGGTGAACAAAGTTGGAGCGAAGCACAGTTGGTGGTTAATTTGTTCATATTCACCAGGAGGGACGTTAAGATGATCAAGTGTTGTGTTTATGACGAGGCCGGGAGGATGGGATGTTGTGTGCAGCCACTCATTCACCATCACTGTATCATCCCCTGCCCACAATAACCACTTATCAACCACAGGCTAAAGTGGCCATTGCCAGGGCTTACCGTCTCCGACTTCGAAATGGATTGAAAGCGCCGCTTGTTTATTTTAAACTACAGCCCAGCAGACAATTCATTTCTGCTCGCATAAAAAACACGGGGAGAATGAATGATGTGAATAATGAGTGAGCCCTGGCCGAGCCCGCTCAGCCCTGTAGGTGAAACCAGGCAATTGACTCTCGTTCTTATTACATTATGATTTTTTTTTTCTTGGATGTACAGAAGTGCAATATGCGCTTGAGCGGGGCTGAGACACAGCATGAACGCTTGCCTGGAATAATCTCAATGGCAAAAAATAATCTCATTTTGTCTGGGAGTGTAGAAATCCTGTTTGCATGGCTGTGGCGTGTGTCTTTGTGCCTGAGTGTCTTATGGCAGGCAGGAGACGTGCGTGCAGGCTGTAGCTGAAACCATAACAATCGTGCTGGAACATTTCATTGGGGATGAATTGGAACGTGCCACGTTTACCGTCTTCACAGATGTGACAGATTTTAGTTTTGGATCACGCACACAAAGGACAGCCTTGTTTTCTAGATCCTCAAACAGTGTGGAAAATGCTCGAGGTGCCAAAAATCGCCCTTTTTTTAAAAACCTTTATTAACCTGCAATAATTTGATGAAACACATCTGTTCTTTCACAGCAATGTTCTGTATATCCTGGTTCAGTAGCAGAAGTAAACACACCTGGGAGCAGCTTCAGCCCCTGTGGACGCTGAGCATCTCCACTGGAGCACAGATGCCTTGTTCAGAGGTATCTGTGTGGTGACTGCAGAGAGATGAGAGAACGTGTTCAGTGACAAACTCTCCACTTTATCTTCATAAGCCCACTTCTCCAAAGTCTGTGTGCAGCTGAGGAGTTTTCTAGCACTGATCAAAGAAGGTCAATGCTGCGTCATCCTGAACCTCAGTCATTTCATACAGTTGGTGTCTTGTCATAGTTAGGGGGGGTGTTGAGGGCGAAGGAAAACAACCTATTAATGCTTTTTAAATTCACATACAGTGGTCTGCAAAAGTTTGGGCACCCTGGTCAATGTTTCGTTTATTGTAAATAGTTAGGTAAGTAGAAGATGAACTGATCTCTAAAACACATGAAGTAAAAGATGAAACATGCTTTTCAACACTTCAAGCAAGTCTTATTTTTGTTTTGTACAATTTGAGTGAAAACAGAAAAGGAGCACCATGCAAAAGTCTGGGCACCCCAAGAGCTCTCAGACACATTTTACCAGGGTCTCAGACCTTAATGAGCTTGTTAGGGCTCCTGTTTGTTCAGTCATCGTTAGGAAAGGCCATGTGATGCAAATTTCAAATGCTTTACAAATACTCTGACTCCTGAAATCTTGTCCCAACAATCAGCAGCCATGGGCTCCTCTAAACAGCTGCCTAGCACTCTGAAAACCAAACCAACTGATGAAGACTACAAGAAGATAGCAATGTGTTTTCAGGGAGCTGTTTCCTCAGTTGGTCATGTCATTAAGAAATGGCAGTTAACAGGAACTGTGGAGGTCAAGCTGAAAACTTTCTGAGAGAGCTGGATTGTTAGAAAGGCAAATTAAAACCCCTGTTCGACTGCAAAAGACCTGCAGGACAATTTATCAGACTCTGGAGTGGTGGTGCACTGTTCTACTGTGCAGCCACACCTGGACAAATATGACCTTCATGTAGGAGTCATCAGAAGAAAACCTTTCCTGTGTCCTCACCACAAAGTTCAGCATCAGAAGTTTGCAAAGGAACATCAAAACAAGCCTTTTTGGAAACAAGTCCTGTGGACTGATGAAGTTAAAACAGAACTTTTTGGATACAATGAGCAAAGGTGTGTTTGGAGAAAAAACTCTTAAACATGGGGGTGGATGAATCGTGCTTTGGGCTTGTGTTGCAGCCAGTGGCAACATTTCAAGGTTAGAGGGAAGAATGGATTCTGTTAAATTCCAGCAAATTCTGGAAGCAAACATCACAGCATCTGTAAGAAAGCTGAAGATGAAGAGAGGACGGCTTCTACAACAGGACAATGATCCGTAACACACCTCCAAATCCACAATGGATGATCTCAACAGGAGCAAGCTGAAGGTTTTGCCATGGCCCTCACAGTCCCCCGACCTAAACATCATCGAGAGCAATGCATGAAGACAGCCCAAGAATCTCACAGAGCTAGAAGCCTTTTGCAAGAAGGATGGGTGAAAGACGTAACGTTGTTCGTGGGGAGCAAATTCGTAGGATATCCTGCGAACCGTCTTATGAGAATACGTTGTCATGCTTGCTCAACGTTTTTTTCCATATTAAAAGTTGCTAACAAGATTACCGACCATCTGGTGAGGTTGTGTTTCAGCATTGTTTAAGCAAAGGGTTTTTTGAGCTGATCACAGAAGTTAAAGGAGATGCACATCCATCATATGTAGTATTGGGAGTTTTCGTGCCACATTTCCTGCCCATGCTGCCTTCATCACATGTAAATGAAATAATGATTCAGAATGGCGTGATTATAAGCTCCTATTTAGTGGTATAGCCGTATAGCATGCCACTGTCAATAAATCATTAAATCACTGTAGCTCGGGGCTCGGTCAAAGGACCATCCAAAAGCCATTACTCCAGATGGTGCATTAGTATGAATATCATTATGATGATATCATCCCCCACAGGTCCTCTCTCTCCGCTGTCACTCTCATCAGCTTTTATGGCTGACCATCACGCCGCCATTTTGCCATGTGGTCTTTAACTTACAGCAGGTATTGTTCTGACATGACAACAAATGAAACAGTGATGAGGAAGGAGTGTGTGTGTGTTTTTATTTTGTTCTGGATTAAAACACTTTGAGCAGGTTGTTCTTTTTAAACTCCTTTTCAGAGTATTAAGGAAAGCTCTTTACAATCCTCAACCTAAGAAGAAGATTCCTCAGGCTGAAACATTTTCCTGTCCTCTCCTCTCTTTCTCTTCTGACTATATTTCTAAATTTACCCGTCCATTAGTGGAGACACAGAAGAAGACACAGAGAGCTGCTGGAGCTTTTAACAAGGCTCCTTCTTCTCTTCAGTGTCATGCTCTACTGGCCTTCAAAACACGCAGCCCTCTTTTGTGTCTTTATTATAGCTGGTGCTGAAAGAGATGAGTTCGAGGTTGTTGAGCTGTGTGTGTTTGTGTGTGTGTGTGTGTGTGTGTGTGTGTGTGTGTGTGTGTGTAAGTATAAGTGTGTGTTGGTGACACAAGGGCCTGTATTGACAACATTTTAAGGAAGCTGCAGTAGGTGGTATTTGCCTGGGAACAGTATTTATTTCTTTAACAGAAACTATGACAAAAAATGTTCTGCAATGACCTTTTTTTCCACGACAAAGATGAGACATCGACAAGCTAAATATAAGACTTGATAATAACGACTATAATAAAACGTATGTTTTGTTTCAATTGACCTATGGCTAAGCCACGCCCCCCTCCACTCACTTGGACAAACTATCAACATTCAGTGACCGGCGCTATGGCAGGTGTCACAGTACACGGCATTTCACAGGAGGTAATTGATGATTTTTGGGGACATAACGATCAGATGTCATTGAGAAGTAACCAAAAGGGCCTAAACTACGCATTGGAGGGATATATTCATCATTTTATTGTTGAGAAGGTCGATGAAAAGCTTAAATTACAAGCCAAAATTTACAGGTCACAGTGTACGCTTGTGAACCGCATCTGGTTGCCGTCACCATCAAAGACAACAAGTTAAAGTGCCACTGAAGTTAAGGTTTTTGGCTCAGAATATGAGAAAAGGATAACGGCCTTTTTACCATCTTTACCAAGAGTGTCTCTCCGTTAGTTTGGTGCTACAGTATTTACACTGAATCATTCAGCATAACGTTTGCCAACCTTTGTTATCTCTGCCATTACAGATAAGTTAATGAAGCTAAGCTCCAGAAGTTAACGTTAGCTTAACTAGAGCCCTTTGGACAACAGCTAACAATGATGTACGATCACCAAAGTACAAAACTAGAACAAAATAGGCTAATGAACTCCCAGCAAACAAGGTGACATGATGAACAACGCAGCTAGGAGCTAACGTTAGGCTAACTTTAGCTAACGTTAGCTAGAGATGTTAAAGATAACTTTATATTTCTTTCCAGCAAAGTGACAATATGTTGCCTCAAACACAATGTTGACTTACCTTAGAACAGATGTAGACATCATTGTTAATCTTATTCACGTTGAGTTGATGTTGTGGTCTAACGTTACCACACAACTTTATCCAAAGGAGACACTTTTCTCGGTTGAGATGTGGTTTAAAGTGTAAAAAATACACCTGGTCGCCCAGCCTCTCAGGATACCTTGTGTCAGAGTTGCATGTACCCCATGCACACCGTTTGACCATTTTTAATGGTCCGAAAAGCTCATAAAACCGAACAAAACTGACTTTCTGTAATGCATTTCAATGGACGTCCAGGCAGAATGTCTGAGTGTATGGGAATGGCTATACGCTCTGTGATTGGCTCATCACGTTTGAGGGCGGGACTTAGCCATAGGTCAAGATGAGATGAGATGGGACTAAAATGTTAGTGATGGACATTCAAGATGAGAAGTGATCATTTATTTATTTATTTATTTTAGATATTTTTCAGGTCTTTTTTATAAAGATTACTTTTATGGGCTTTTTTGCCTTTAATTGACAGGACAGTGGGTGAAATGGGGAGAGAGAGAGTGGGGACTGACACGCAGCAAAGGGCTGCAGGCTGGAATCGAACCCGCGGTTGCTGCAGCGAGGCAATGCCTCTGTACATGGGGCATTGGCACTATCCACTACGCTACCGACGCCCCGGGTCTTTTTTTGCCTTTAATCAATAGGACCGTAGTTTGAGCATTGGGGGGAGACATGCAGCAAAGGGCACGGCCATAACCTTTACCAGGTGAGCCAATGGGCGCTAATGATAATTTACTTTATGAAACATGTTTTAAACTAGAAGGCCAAGAATTGTTTCTAATGCTGTATGAGCAGTATGACATCAGAGCACCAACACATGGTAAACTCAAGGGATTCATCGATCTGGATCCATTTATCAGTTACATGATCAGTGATCATATGTCACTGATGCAAAGTGAAAACATTGATCCATATCATCATCTTTAGGATATGCTTTCATCTTTGAATGTCTGTGTCACCATCAATCAGCAGCACCCAAATGACAAGCAGCCAAGAGAAATACAATGACGATAATGTTTTTACTCTGGAACAAATCAACAGTAAACAATGTAAACAACGCAGCTCTGAGATAAAACACGACATAACGTTAGCTGCCTGGTCGTGCATCTCACTCGGCTAACCTCCCACTGCAGCAATGTTAGCTGCTGTTTCAACAATGTTCGGCTGAAAAAACCTTTCATGCAGGCTGAAATTCAACCGAGCTGAAGACTTAAGGAAGGTAAGAAAGAAAAATAATAACGTTACATGTAATCTGTCAAGCTTTAAGAAGAGTAGATTGTATTGTGGCAGGCTTTATATATCACCAAATATCTTATCATTGTCCAAAGAATCAACGTGGTATCCCATGATGATGAAACTGGTGATTTACACCCTCAGTAAACACCAGTAAATAGTTGGTGCCAGAATGTTACGCTGGTCCCATGCCATTGTTCTGACTGCCCAAAATTCTATCGCTCCATCAGTCGGAAAAATGTCACAGAGAGCCTGTTATCTTCAAAACACAAAAATACATAATCTGTTTCAGTTTCACAGCGGCGTTTGAGCCACCGAACATTCATGTTTTTATCGACCCATCCCAGCAAAATTTGTGCCACCAAGCGTGTGTTTTTTAAGCCAACACATGATCTTTGTCTAACCTTAACCAAGTGTTTTTAATGCCTAAACCTAAACACACGTTAATCACAGCGTTATTGACAAATGTAAAGTATCCTTGGTTTACATGGTTGTCTAACAGCAGAGAGAGTGAGTATTTTCCAAGAAATGAGACCTCAGAGTACTGGGCATTTGAATTTGAGATAACGGGTTATTGGAGTAACGGGCTTTCAGTTCAGTGGACATTTTTCAGAATAACCGTTCTTTGGAATTTTGGGCTGTCGGAACAATCGCCAGTTCCACCAGCCTGCAAAACACACATACAGGATCTGGTTTGTAGTTGTAGAAAAAATGATGTCTAAGGCTGCTTTCAGACCTAGAGTCGTCTCCTTTGGTCTGAATCAGGGACTCATGTTGTCACAAAGTTGTATAATTTCCTAGAGTTGGTTTGTGTTATCATGGCAGCATTTACAAGTGGACCAGATCAAATGCCTTGTGTGAGAAAGCTGCTCTTGATTGGTCAGAATTTCCATGTGGGAAAAATCCAGGAAGTAAAGC
>NC_065517.1:35576298-35578724 GCF_006386435.1 Epinephelus moara
TGCCTCCTTACATAATAAATTTATGAATAATAAAAATAGCTATTCAGAATTGCAAAGTCTAAAATTAAACATTTCATTATTCAGTGTGCAACTTCACTGTCATTAAATAGAGTTAAAATGTGTAAAAGAGAGTATCATAGTATGTAATTATGCTAAACTTGGCCTCAATAAACCTGTAGTAAGCATATCTCAGTTAATATTCCCAGTGAAATACTGTAAGTCAGTCAAGAGTTTCCAGTCCTCACTTTGTTGGTTAAAAACTTTTTCTGAGAACTTTGTGTTTCTCAAAACCTGAAGGGGTGTATAGGGTAAGGGTGCCACCTACTGTCCAGAAATGCTATTTACATGTTGATAGGTAAAGCAGAAAGGCCGGTCCTCACTTTGTCAGTCGATTTACTCGGTCCTCACTAAGCAACAAGTACAAGAATGTGTGTGTGTGTGTGTGGTTATGTCCCAGTTATCTACCACAGATAATTGATACGGACAAGCTTGACTGAAATCTCTGTGACAGCGATAGGCACTCCGCACGCTCACCGTTGATGGATGCCCATGTCAATCTTTCTGACCCCCCACCCCCAATGTTCACACACACACACACACACACACAAGCTAGGAGTCCTTTTCAGCGGGCCACAAAAGGAGCAGTCTCCTGGCACGCCGTCACCAGCTGAGCTGTTACAGAACAGCGCTCAGAGGGCACCGAGGGGGGAGGACAAGGGAGGAGGATGCGAGTGGAGAGCAAGGGTGTAAGAAAAGGACGGGGGGGGGGAGGAGGAGGATGATGGGGAAAAAAATTGTTAAGGAGGGAGGATCTGAGATGTTATTAATGAGGCAACAGAGGCGGGATATGAGGAGGAGGAGGATTGATGGAGAAGTATAAAAGCTGGAGATGAGGAGGTGAGGCAGGTGCAGGGAGGAGGCGGCCGGCCTGAGGAGGAATATAGAGAGATATAAAAGAGGAAGAGGACAAGGAGGAGTGTTTTGTTAACGGCGCTGAGTTTCCCTTGTGATGCGAAGATTTGGGGAAGCTGCTTAGCATTCTTTCTCTCCCTCACACTCCAACTTTAGAGCTGGCTCAGCAGAGAACACATAGATGTTAAAGAGGCGTGATTAATTTAGGATGCAGTGAGCTTTTTTGGCCAGCGTGCACACACACACACACACACACACACACACACACACACACACACACTCCCACGCAGACTCATACATCAGCATCTGAATGGAGGTAGTAGTTGTAGAGAAATGGCCTTTCAAAGTGGAATTTATCCTCATGCAGGATCCATCAGACTCACAGTTTGTATCAGTGTGACATAATGAAAACCTCAGTTCAGCCTTATCAAAAGGCCGCAGCTGTAACTACAGGTCAACGTGTCAAAATTGAATGAGCTAAAAGATGTTTAAACAAATAGTCCAACATCTGAGGAATACATTTATCTGTGATCTTGTCCAGAGTTAGATGAGACGATCGATACAACTCTCATTCAGTCTGTTAAATGTGAAGCACTCACACGATCACTCACACACATACTGGAAACAGCTAACCTGTCCAAAGTTAAACAAGACTAAGAGTCTGTGATACTGTATTTAGGCACAGCGGTGCTTTGAGCTAACTGCTAACATAAGCATGCAACATGCTAACGTACTCAAAATGACAATGCTAACAAGCATTATGTTTTCAGGTTGTCCGTCCCATCCTTATGAACACGATATCTCAACAACGCCTCAAGGATTTTTTTTCAAATTTGGCACAAATGTCCACTTAAACTCAACGATGAACTGATTCGTTTTTGGTGGTCATAAGTCAAAGGTCAAGGTCACTGTGACCTTGTCTGTCTCATTCGAGTGAACACGATATCTTAAGAACACCTGGAGGAAATTGCTTCAAATTTGGCACAAACATTTACTTGGACTCAACAATGAGTTGACTGGATTTTGGTGGTCAAAGGTCAAGGTCAGTGTGGCCTTGCATCTGTCTCATTCTTGTGAATGTGATATCTCAAGAACAAGATGGCGGTGTGCATTTGTGCAGCTGCTCTCTGCTCTCCAGTTTGGTACTTATTTATAATCAACCTACTACACTTTATTAGCAATATTCACAGTCGTACTACATGTAGTTTTATACCTATTACACTTATTTATTGTCTAATATTTATTAGTGTGATGATTGGATTATTGAAAGTACGGAGGATGTGGTTTTAACTGTCAGCACTAAGGATGCACCGAAATGAAAATTTGTGGCCGAAGCCAAAGCCGAATAATATTAAACGCTTGGCCGAATACCAAGTACCGAATACCGAATATCTTTGTTTAGTTTTACATTAATTTTTGCAGATGAACCCCCTCCAGATTAGTGCTGTCATGGTACCAAAATTGGATCCCACTGTACGATACCAATGAAAATATCATGGTTCTGAGTAGTATCA
>NC_065517.1:35578830-35678384 GCF_006386435.1 Epinephelus moara
TTGACAGGAATACATTACTGTCTGTGTCTGTGACTCCCGTTCAACCCACAATCGGTGGGATTTGCCTTTCGTTTCTGCTGCTGGTTGAAATCTGTAGGCTGCTCACACAGCATGCTGAATGATTTAAGCCTATTTTGCTCGCTCAAAACTATTTTTAGTCGCAAATGCGAGTGCAGTGAGGGACGGATTGCCACACTGCCGACATTTTACTCCGCGCGTCATGGCACGCTGTTTGATTGCGTTATCAAAACACGCCGCTATTATTCGGCCTTGCTTTTAACTTATTCCACCGAATACTGAATGTGTGTTTTTTTGCAATATTCGGCCGAATATATTCGGTTACCAAATATTCGATGCATCCCCAGTCAGCACCTTATAGAAGTAGCACTCCTAATTTTGTTGTGTTTTTTAATCATACAATGACAATAATTTATTTATTGAATAAAGTGAAAACTATTTGAATAAACTGATCAGAAGTTTGTGTTTGAAGGACAAAGGTCAAGGTCAGTGAGACCTCACAAAATTGGTTTTTGGCCATAACTCAAGAATTTGTATACTAATTCTAACAAAACTTCACACAAATGTCTCATAGCATAAAATAATGAGGTGATGACGTTTTATATCCAAAAGGTCAAAGGTCAACACTTTTCTGGAACACTTTTCTGGCCATTATTCAACGTCATACCTCATATCTCAGGAACAGAAGAGGAAATATTTAGTCAGATACTTATTTGGTGAGACTAATCTTGAGTGTCCACTTTGAAACTGTGCTGATTGTGTAGATCTTCTGTGTTGGGGGGGGGGGGGGGGGCTGTGTATGAATCATCCATATTTTCATAGACATGGATGTAAACTCTCCATCAAACTCTTCAAAAATCGTCATTCGTCATTCAAGTTGTTTTATCATGTCATAATAGAGAAACTTAACTAGGGCAGTGATTCTAGTTTCTCATATTTTGGAGCGCCTGGATTGTCTGTGGGATTGTCAATAGATTTTTGCATGTCATAAACCAAAGTGTTGAACAAAATAAATTGACATTACTCTAACTGATCCTGACAGGGACATGAATGACTGCACCAAACTTCATGGTAATCCATCAAAGAGTTGTCCATATTTTTCAATACCTTCTCCACCCTCTCATGGTGGAGTCGTCTTTGATGCCTGATTTCTCTCTGTGTGTCTCTCAGTTTTCTTATTATCTTCTTCCTTATGGTGTTGGTGAAGGCAGATTGAGGCTTAGCTGATTGGGCAAACCTACGGGGACAGATGAATTAAGCAGCACTGAAGACACATACCTGCTTTCATACATTACTGCCCGCCTGCTTCCCGCTCTGTTGGTCTCCTGCCCACTTCTGCATTGTGCACATAAGACTGCTGCCTACCTGTCGCTGCAGCCCCACACAATAAACCTCCGTCTTCAGTTTCACTGACCACTCAGAAACACAAACACACACATTAACACCTCAGCCCAGAAGAGTACAGGAAGTGAATCAAACGCCCACCGGTATTTCCGGAAAGAAACCCATACCGGTGAAGCTGCGTGTGCGGTGGCGGCGGCAGCGGCATTGGTGGGCACCGGGATGAGAATTGGACCACTCTCCTGGCGTGGGTAGCGTTCGTGTTTTCGCTGCCACGAGTGCCCGCGGTGCAGTGCGGGGCTGGCTGGCAGGCTCGGGGAAAAGGACCCATCTGTTGTATGAGATTATTTCAAACCAGATACAGCACAGGATGTCACCTGTTCGGGGAGACTCAGGGGAGGTGGGATTATGGGGAGGAGGGTTTGTATGTGTGTGTGTGTGTGTGTGTGTGTGTGTGTGTGTAGGAGGGAGGGAGGGGGGTGGAGGTGAATTTCTCAAGACAACATGTGTTCTCTCATCCTGTGTAGTCATAGCTGTATACGTGTGTGTGTTTACTTCTATATAGCTGCATGCCAACCTTTACATGTGTTTAGTCAGCATAACGAGCGATGTGTATCATTCTCTGTACATTTTGTTTTATGTTTTACCTCCAATAATCTGAATTTTTTCTATTTTTTAAACATCTGATTCTTTATAGCTGTAAAAACCTAATTACTCCAACAGATCATTAAAGTTTCATTGACAAGTTCACACTTTACAGTAGGATTTGTTTGTACGTAAGGGTGACAGTCACAAATAATTTAACAGTCTACAGTTCACCTTTTGTGTGCATGTGATAAAAATGCATGCACAAATCTGACTGTAAATTTGCTATTAAAACAAAATTCACAAATTCAAGTTTGGAAATTTGTAGAAATTGTGATCAGGTATTTCATCTTGGGTTGGTTATATTTTGGGGTTTTACCTTCAAATAAAGTTCTTAATACATGAGCAGATCATCAAACATCTCCTGGGCACAGAAATGAACTTTAGCCAAATTAAAAGCCGATATTTCATGTTACAGGACTCATACTGTGATCATGATATCCCTGTTTTGAATTACCTCTCCAACAAGACGTGCAATAACAGTCGCTGTAAGCAGAAGCTCTGGTTTGGGGCCACCTGACCCGTTGGGCCTCTGGGCCTGTGCCAAGTGTGCCTGCGCTGTAATCTATCCAGGTTTAGATGATCTGGCTAAACTGTTGGCTCGTTTACAAAATGTCTGATCACTTAAGTGTTCATGTTTCTTGCCCTGTTGGACTTTGTTGTCGCGATGCCGTGTCTGCAGATGTCAGCAATAGCTTGTTTGCAATCAGGTGACAATTATGACATGTGAAATTCAGATGGAGGGCAGAAAGTGATACAATCATGTACTGTGTGAAGTGAAAATAGAGAAACATGACTACATAAAAGAGTTGGATGAACCTGCAGGCAGCAGGTGTTGTCAGAAAATTGAAACTCATGTTGAATGTGATCCACACAAAACAAAGAAAAGTGATTTTTCCCACAACTTGGCTGATTTTCCGACCCGTATTCAGCCCAACTCGTCACATATCGCTGCTTGGTCAGTGCTGTTCAAAACTACATATTAGGTGCTAGGCATTCTCGGAACCCATCGGCTGTATTCAGCGTCTGACTTCCGGCAGACGGCGATACAGCCTCTGGGGGCAGACCCCCGATTTTTTGGCATTCCGGTTTGATTTGGGCGGAGGAGGCGAATTTCCGTTTCCGACTTCCATTTATATATAAGTAAATATGCTGAACCATTGTGATGGATTCAGAGTTTACAGTGACGCCAATTATGTTCCGCCTCGTTAGTTCACAGCACGGACCATTTAACCTGGCAACAACTGCAGCCGGCTCAAACGTGACTGGTCAATATCACGCGGACTACAAACAGCCTACAACCGGAAACCAGGCTCTTCTGCTCTTCTTCCAGAGGCAAGATCTCCGGGGTTTGCCTACAGACTCTACATTCACTGAATGTAGAGTCTGTATATAGAGACTAGGTGCTAGGTATCCTGCCGTGCAACACAAGCAAGTGGTTAGGTTTAAAAAACATCATGGTTTGGATTTACATTCATACAGGAAGGGAACACCAACATCCCAGATGAAAGTCCAGGGTCTGTTGGACCCATCAACCACCACTTCTACCTACACTGTAGGGACTTGCAGCTTCTTATTACATCGTTACCAGCAGCATTTTAAACTGACGCTAACCAGCAGCATATCATACTTACAGTATGCTACAGGTGCTGACTAGTGATGTTACGCTCAAGCCAGTTTGCTCAACACAGTGTCGATCTTTTGAAGCGGAAGTGTTCCACAGTGTTTCGATCCCGGCTTTGGCACGCCCACAATCACGTGACAACTGAGAGCGAAGCCTCGTTACAGGCAGCCCTGAGGCTTTTTCAGGTCTTCCACTTAGATGCAGTTCTGACACACAGCCAGCAGATGTCACTCTTCGGACTGTATGAAATGCTTCGAAGCAGCGTGTCATTCTTGAAGCAGTTGTGTCAAAGTGGTTCACTGCTTCATGAAGCTTCGATTTCACCATCACTAGTGCTGACCAGTCGACCGGTGGCGTATCGTATCATTACTCCTCCATGAACGGTGACATTTGGTGTTGGTGTCTGACGCCGAAATCACTGACAGAGACTTGATGACTTCAGGATGAGAACAGGCTGGATTTGCCTGATGTGGACACGATTGTCGTTACAAATTACCTAGTCCTCCACACCTCCTAATGTTTCTAACGTTACATGGCGAGCTGATGAAAGCGTACAAAAGTATAGTGGACTGCAACTACAACTTGATTCAGGGCTAATAGTGTAATGTTAGCTATTAGCAAAATGCCATCAGTTTGGCAACATTTTACACTGGAAAGTCCCACTACTAAAAAGGTAACTTGTAAAGTGTGCAAGGATTTAGTTTCAAGTGGTGGTACCGATGATGCCAATTTTAAACACCAGCAATTTTATAAAGCCATACCATACAACAGTGATCTCTCAGGGTGTCATGGTGAAGACGGCAGACGGCAAAGACTGATAATAGCAGTAGAATTAGGTGTCTAGATAGGCTCAGGGCTGCTGCATAACCTCATGAAAAGGTCATGTTTATCGTTTTATGGTGAAGACTGCAATAAAGCCATTGTTGGTGAACGGCACCCTCGCCATCCTTCCTTCTGCAGAGTGGTCCAGACTGCTAGAAGCTAGTTACCAGCTAATAACAAGCCGAGCTAAAATTACTGTTAATAAGCAAACGTGTTTCCAACTACGGCTCAGAGCTGGTAAGCTGTCACTGAGAGAGGTATGACCTGGTCTTGTCTCGGCCTTGATACACTCTGGTCTTGGTCATGACTTGTTCTCGGTATAGGTGGTCTTGGGTAAAACACTGTAGTTATCGTAACTGATAGAAATCATACACAGGTTTAATTAAAGTGGAATTTTCCTTTCAGTGTTTCTCTCTCTGCTTAAGTTAAGGGTAAAACCAGTCTGCCACGTCAGAACCTCAACGTACCACCGAATGTGTCGGACCTTCGGCCAAGGTTAGAGTGATGCACCACCTGCATCCTAATGGTTGTAAAGCAGGATCCCTGCCTGCAAGGTGATGAATGAGTGTCATGTCAGGAGGGAAGGAGAACGGGAGGAGGAGGTGAAGAGGAGGAGGAGGCGGAGGAAGATGAAATTTGGCTCTAGAGATGTTGCCCACAGGATGCTCAGGCACAGACCTCAGGAAGCCCTAACCCTTCACTCGACCATCTGTGGCTCAGAGGTGTGTGTGTGTGTGTGTGTGTGTGTGTGTGTGTGTGTGTTAAAGGGAGATAGTTTTTGTAGTTTTAGTTGGTCATATATGTGTGTGTGTGTGTGTGTGTGTGTGTGTGTGTGTACTACAGATGTTGCAAGTGTGAGTGTATGCATCCATATACACAATATAACCTCATGCAGATCAGTATATGAGTCATCAGTTGTGTTTTTCTGTTTCTCTACATACCTGTATACTTCCGTACATGCCTGTGTGTTTGTGGCTCTATAACTCTGTCCTTTACACACACACACACACACACACACACACACACACACACACACACACACACACACACACGCCACCTCCATCACCTCTTGCACCTCCACCGAGAAGAACAGATGGGAGAACAGGAGAGAGGGTTCCCACGTCCGCTCCTCCGCCTCTTCCAAACTCAACCCATCGCCGTCCAGCCGGCCGCGACCCTGCCAGAACCACCGTGACTCAGCCAAAGCACACACACACACACAAGCACACACACACCTATGCTGGAACCCGCGCACTCCAAAAATAACGTGCCAAACTCATGCACTCAAACACAGTTAAATACACATTTAAGCTCAGAGCCACAATTCACATGCAAACACACACACACAGGAACACACACATACACACACACACACATGGAGTACTTTGGCTCTCTGGCTGCCCAGAGTGACTCCAGTGAGCCAAATTATGATGAGGTAATCAAACTGCAGTTAGTGGCGAACTATCTCACATCTATCTCCAAGTTATAAGGACTCTGCTAATAAACTGCTGCTTGTCATCAGAGCCTGCAGACAGGGTCAGTGTTTGGTGAAAGGCACACGGATATACTGAAGTTATTTTTGGCGAACAGCGTGTGCAAAACAGCGGTGGCACAGTGGCAACAAGTGGTCATTACAGCAGGGTTCCCACGGATCATTAAAAAGTCTTGCAAGGCATTGAATTTATTAATCTAAAACTAAAGTTTTAAAGGACCAGTGTGTCGGATGTAGGGGGATATATTCACACAGTATGAAAATTATATAATAAGTGTGTTTTCTTTAGTGTTTAATCACCTGAAAATAAGAATTATGGTGTTTTAGTTACCTTAGAATGAGCAGTTTATATCTACCTAGGGAGCATCTTAAAAGATTCTCCAGTCTCCAATGTAGTGCAGTGAAGCCTACTGAATTTTATAAGCTCATGTTTTGCACAGCCCAGTTGCCAGAAGAAAATGTTGGCATTGTACTTTTCTGTAAACCATAGATACATTACATTGTACATTTTATATGTATCATATCAACATTTCTAGTGTGACATGGTATATGAGCTGACTTTGTCATGCAGAGAGGAGATGGTGGATGGTTTGGCACCTTGGCGAGATGCCTGTCAAGCTGCAGACCACTGTTATAGACCAACAACAAAAGCAATTGACCTATGGCTAAGCCATAAGTGCCACTGAAGTTAAGGTTTTTGGCTCAGAATATGAGAAAAGGATAACGGCCTTTTTACCATCTTTACCAAGAGTGTCTCTCCGTTAGTTTGGTGCTACAGTATTTAGCCATTACAGATAAGTTAATGAAGCTAAGCTCCAGAAGTTAACGTTAGCTTAACTAGAGCCCTTTGGACAACAGCTAACAATGATGTACGATCACCAAAGTACAAAACTAGAACAAAATAGGCTAATGAACTCCCAGCAAACAAGGTGACATGATGAACAACGCAGCTAGGAGCTAACGTTAGGCTAACTTTAGCTAACGTTAGCTAGAGATGTTAAAGATAACTTTATATTTCTTTCCAGCAAAGTGACAATATGTTGCCTCAAACACAATGTTGACTTACCTTAGAACAGATGTAGACATCATTGTTAATCTTATTCACGTTGAGTTGATGTTGTGGTCTAACGTTACCACACAACTTTATCCAAAGGAGACACTTTTCTCGGTTGAGATGTGGTTTAAAGTGTAAAAAATACACCTGGTCGCCCAGCCTCTCAGGATACCTTGTGTCAGAGTTGCATGTACCCCATGCACACCGTTTGACCATTTTTAAACTTCAAATCTCAGAAAAAGCTCATAAAACCGAACAAAACTGACTTTCTGTAATGCATTTCAATGGACGTCCAGGCAGAGAATGTCCGAGTGTATGGGAATGGCTATACGCACTGTGATTGGCTCATCTAGTTTGAGGGCGGGACTCAGCCACAGGTCAATTGTTTTTAATGAGTCATTGCTGCGTCCTCCAGCAGCTTTTAAGCCACCAAATGTGGGGTTTTGGCGACACATCACTGTATTTCCAGCAGGGATGGAAGCACAAAAATGGTTGTTTTCCACAGAAATATTACCACAATTGGGGTTGTGCCACCAAAAGCGAGTATTGAAAGCCAAAATATGACCTTGTCCTAACCATAACCATGTAGCTTTTGTGCCTACCTACCTTTTAACTACAGTGTAGTTGAAACATAGTAACACATAAGAATGTACAAATGCAATGTACCTGTTTTTTTTTGCAGAAACGTACAATGCCAACATTTAGTCTGGCGATTGGGATGGTTATGTGTGACAGGGTCATAAATTCATGTCCATGCCAT
Source organism: Epinephelus moara (assembly GCF_006386435.1). Lineage (NCBI taxonomy): Eukaryota > Metazoa > Chordata > Actinopteri > Perciformes > Serranidae > Epinephelus > Epinephelus moara. The sequence continues at coordinate 35,586,587 of NC_065517.1, forward strand.
GCTTTGCTGTGTGTATTATTTATTTGCATGCTTTTATCAGTGTGCTGTGCTTTTATTTTACCTTGTGTGTTTTTGTGATTTTACCTGGGCTGCTGTGATTGATTTATTTTTAATCGGTCCTCCTGAGAAACACCAGCCACATCCACGAGAAGTGCAGCATGGAGACTTGCAGCCAACAGTGTCCGTCAACGCCATTCTACTCAGGCCTGGGTCGGTAGCAGGAAGTCCGTCGTCCAGGAAGACCGTTAGTAGCCTTTGTGTATAATGAGGCGGACACAGTGAGGCAGGCCAGGAGACACACTACTGAAGCCAGGGTAGTAGTGGGGGAACACACCACTCGTCAGGTGTCTCAGCCCTTCTGCAGAACTTCGGGGTCGGCGTGGAAGTAGTGGAGGCTGGAATTAACACCAGTGATTGATGGGACCATCATTGTTAATTTTTAATTGTAATAAATTCCCTTTTAATTGACTTTTAGTCTCCTGCTTGGTTTCTAACTCTGCTTCGCTATTTTTTTGTAGAACCTGTGAGCCCTTTGTTTGGGGTCCTAGGCACTGTAAATTCCTCTGTGGCGTTGTTGGCTTTTAATTCCTTCTAAGTTTCTAAATAATTTTAAAGCACGCAGCACTTTAGTTGTTGGTCCACGCCATATATGCATGTTTATTGTTAATCTGCAAAACAATTAGTCACTGTGGGTGTCAAATAAATGGTGTAGTAGTGGAGTGAAAAGCACAGAATTTGCTTCTGAAATGAAAGTGTATATAAAGTAAAGTAGAAGTACTTCGAAACTGTGCTTACATTCCACCACTTTACTTGTTATGGCAGGAAAATCGCAGGTCTTACAAATAACATTATCGATGGCTGTGCTCCATGTAGGTGTCCCAGTATACCAGGACCCTGGAACTAATGCAGCTGTGTGGAATAATTAATGTTATTAACGACACCTGTGCTTTTCCTGTTCAGACATGGTCTCATTTTAGCAGAGAGAAACCGCTGTGCATCTCCGGACTGAAAAACAAACCCATACAGGTCATTATGTGAGTAAATCACCATATCCTTCCACGGTCCACCTGCCTGGCTGTTAATCAACCACCTGGGCTTCGCCCCACTCACCACAGGCATGGTTTTACTTAACCACCAATGGCGCTCTGTCAGGACCAGATAATTCGCTCACTCTCCTCTGACAGAGAAAGAGATGGCATCAGCATGTCATAAAATCAATGGCAGTTTCATGAGGAAATGATCACTCTTGCGTACTGTTCTTCTCTGCCTAAGCCCCTCTGGCTGTTTTTCTCTCCCGCCACGAGGAGAGAGGGAGAGGGACGGCTGGCGGACGGACACGGAGAGCGACAGATCGCAATACAGGGCGAGAGCTGGGTAGTAATCGATAAAGAGTCGGCAAAGGGCCGGGGCTCGGGATAAACAGTGGAGATTGCTCCGAGGGACTAGCATTGATGTGTGATTAAAGTCAGAGAATCCCCCTGCCGTCCGGAACTTGTGAGTGAGATCTCTGACGCTGGGGTAATTGGCCTCAGGAAAATCAATGGATTTGGCGAGTGAGCTAGTCACATCTGTCGAGGCTGCTGGATGGTTCAGGGTAGACACTGGCATTTTCACCTGAGGCTGAACTTGACATTTATGTTTGAATGGGCTTAGGAATGGGCTTAGAGGGGCTGACTTCACCTGACTTGATGCAGCTGGCAGAAATATTGCTGAGAAGTGCGGCCCGGGCCGTAGCAATGATGGCAGCCCTCATTGTCCTTACAGAGGTCATGTCCTTCTTCATTTTACTGTGGGGGGGTTTAGTGACCTGGGTGGATCTACAGCCTGCAGGTACAAACTTACAAATGATGGGTATTTCATAAGCCTTTTTTTCAGACTCAAGTTTGTTACTAAATACTTTTAGGACAACAGATAAATAAATATATGTAAGAAGGCTTCAGTATTTACTCACCAGTGGAGAGTGTGAAAAAGACCTTAATAGTCGACCAAATGTTAGTCGACCAGAGAGTCATTAGGCTTGTTGTAGATGAGTTAGGCCTGCACTGATTCAATCACACACAATGCATGCCGCTTAGTTTTGTGTCCAACTTTATCCCAACTTGCTCTGACGTCGTACAAAAGTAGACAGCAATAATCTCGTGACAGCGAAGTGACCGCAGTTTTTGGATCCAGGTGCTGCAGCTGTGTGTTGTGACTGTTTTAATAATTGAAGTACTTAACATCACAGAGGATTGTGGTCAGTGGGATGTGAGGATTCTTAAAATAACCTGTACAGGTGTGAAGCTCTGACTATATCCGACTGATCTTTAATGAAAGCTGTTGTCTTGTATTTCTTTCCCCGTGTTTGACTGATTTACTTGACAATTCATGTCAAATGGAGGTTGAACCATGAACATAAATTACAGATCACCTGTAAAGCATTTTAATTAATCAATCTATCATAATTAAAACAATTGGAGACTGAGAACAAACTGATATATGGGTCTGATAACATTTTTAAAAACTGACATCATATCGGACAGGATATGAGTTTTCCTGTGACTTCCTGCTGGAAACTGTCTGACGTGACCACAGCTTTCTGTCACTGCCTCCTGCTGCGGCCGCCTGATCTCGTCCACTTTCCAGGTGAGGCTCAGTTCATCTTGAGCAAACCTATTAGTTGGCAAACAGAACACAGGTACATATACACAGAAAACTAATCACAAGAACGAGACACAGCTGGAGTAGGAGGGCACAGGCAAAAGGAGGAAAATGAGGATTGGCTAACAACAAAGGTGTGGAGGGGAACACTAGGGTGGAGCAAACAAGACTAATACAGAACAGGTGTGAAGGGAAGACTCTGGGAACAGGGAGGGACTACCGAGACAGGTGTGATAGAAACAGACAGGAAAACACATATAGACAGGAAGTAAAACCAGACACATGAGGAGAGAATCTACAAAATGAAACAGAAACCAGATTAAACATGAACGAACACCATGAAACAAGGCAGAACACAAACAGAAAACCAAAGTCCACAAGATAAGAGACGCAAACGCCCAGAATCATTACAGTTGAAGTTAACTTCACATATAGCAGCCACTACTGCAGCTTTCATGTCAACTGACAATGACCTTGGTGGGAGAGATAAAAGTGTTCAAAGCTGGGTTCAAACTGTGAGCCTCGAAAGGACGTGTGATAGCAGGCGCTGAAATGTACAGTAAAGTGGATATTTTTAATTATTGTGCCTGGCTGGAGTGGCTGTATTCCTCTGTGGCTTCTTTTAATAAAGAACCGGTTTGTCATGGAAAATAAATTGTGACAAGTGGAATCAGGTTGGTAACTTGATTTCTGTAACCCTGCCGTCATCTCTGCCTCTGTTCAACATGACAGCTTTCTGTAGCACGGGCCTTCATTTTCAAAAAGGTCATTGATGATGCGGGGGCACATCAGCATACATCTGATCCAGTGACAGCTGTGCCTGGGAGCCATCGCTCTCACAGCGCAGACCAATTAGAGAGGGCCTTGTATCAATCAGAAATAAAATAACATCTCATCAAAACGCACGGCGGTTTCTGATTCCCCCGTCTCCCCCGAGAGAACCACGGTTCTCCCCAGATCCCATCTCCATCACCCCCACGCTTCTTTTGGCTTCTGCCTATATCTTTTCATTTTTTCAAACACCACATCTTAGCAGTGCATACACTTAACAGACATGCCCTCACATCTTCACACACACACACTCAGGAGCACAGTGCCCAGGGCAGTGACGGACAGTGCAGGTAACCAATCCAATTAACACCTTAATGAGGAGGTCTCCAGTCTCAGTCTGACTTACTCTACATGCACAGCAGCTGCAGCAACACACGGCTCTCATCCTCCTGGATACAGCACAAAGGCTTCTTATGGATCAGCTGGAGTCTGTAGATTGTCTTAAAGAAGAGACACTGCAGGTGAACATGATGATTCTAGCAGTCAGGTGTACTTTAATATGGCCCCATGTATGGTGGTCTTTCGAGCGCTTTCACATTCCACCAGTGTTGGGATGTGTGTGAACGGGTAACTATGAGGTGTAGTATTAGAAGCAGTTTGAGTGGGTGGAAGACTAGAAAGGTCTGAATGTCCATGTACCATTTACCAAGAGGCAATTCACTTGCATACAAAACTAGAAAAGAGCATTTAGCAGACTGCAGATATCTGCCAGGTGGCCCCCCGCCCACCTTCATGACATACGTAGGCAGGGACAACCTGAAAACAGAATGCTTTAGGCCGGGGTGCGGGGGCATAATAACCCTGATAGACATCTACGCTCCATAGGACCAGTATCAAGGTACCAATCACTGGTCTCATTTTCCTGAAAGAAAAGTTTTGTTTTTATGCCTCCACACTGGCGATAGCCGAGTCCAGAGGCGTTATGTTCTCGGGTTGTCCGTCCATCTATCCATCTGTCCTATCCTCGTGAACACAATATCTCAACAACGCTTCAAGGCAATTTTTTCAGATTTTGCACAATGAACTGATTTTGGTGGTCAAAGGTCACCGTGACCTTGTGTCCATCTTATTCTTGTGAACGTGTTATCTTTAGAGTGCCTTTAGGGAATTTTATCAGATTTTGCACAAACAAACGCATTAGAATATAGTGGTTCAAGGTCAAAGGTCACTGTGACCTCATCTGTTTCATTCTCGTGAACGCAATATCCCAAGAACACCTTGAGACAAATTCATTAAATTTGGCGCAAACGTTTACTGAATCTTAACGATGAACTGATAAGATTTTGGTGGTCAAAGGTCAAGGTAACCGTGACCTTGCATTGGTCTCATTCTTGTGAATGTGATATCTTTAGAAGGCCTTGAGGGAGTTTTCTCAAATTTGGCACAAACATCTACCGGGACTCAAGAATGAACTAATTGGAATTTGGTGATCAAAGGTCACTGTGACCTCATCTGTCTCATTCTCATGAATGCTATATCTCACAAACACCTTGACGCAAATTCTTAAAATTTGGCACCAACGTCCACTTGGACTTATCGCTGACTGATTAGATTTTGGTGGTTAAAGGTCAAACTAACTGTGATCTTGCATCGGTCTCATACTTGTTAATGCAATATCTTTAGAAGGAGTTTTAGCAGATTCGGCAAAAAGGTCCATTTAGACTCAAGAATGAACTGATTAGAATTTGGTGTTCAAAGGTCAAGGTCACTGTGACCTTACAAAACGTGGTTTTGGCCATAACTCAAAAATTCTTACACTAATTATGACATAATTTCACACAAATGTCTAATTGCATAAAATGATGTAGTGATGACATTGTATATCCAAAAGGTCAACGGTCAGCTTCACTGTGACACAGGAACAGAAGGGGAGACATTTGGTCAGAATTGGTGACTCTAGTCTTGAAACTGTGCTGATTGTATAGATCGTCTGTGTGTGAAGCACCCATGTTTTCACTGACATGGATGGCAACTCTTCAAAAATCGTCATTGGTCATTCTAGTCGTTTTATCATCACACACTTGATTTATTTTGTATCAATTTAAACCATAAAATACAAACACTCCTTCTTCTCCCTTTTAGAACGCTTATGTTATCAATCATGTATCGCAGCAAGTGTTGAATCCTGCATGACTTCTTTGCATATCACACAGTTGTGAACAAACAGCCCTCTGAAACAAATGAATAATTCTCAAACGCAGGGCAGATCACAGAAGTGTGTAATGGATTGAGCTGCGACGTGCCCTGAGAATTTTTCTCAAATATCAAGCAAAGATTAAGTGAAGCAATTTTGTCACACACACGGCATGGAGCCTTGATTAAATTGGATTTTAATTGTGCCAGTTTAATAAACCTCGCCGAACCCCTGATGCGATCACGCAAGTAAATAAAGAGTACTATTATTAGTTCCATTGTATTAGCATTAGTGATAGGACTGTAGTCATCGTGGTATCAGATGTAGCAGAGAGAAGAAGAATTCTGCAAGTTTTAGATCTTGAAGAAACTTTGAATCTCTCGCCTGTGATCAAAGCGGCAGACTCAACCTGAGCTTTAGTTTCGCCGGTTGTTCTCACCTCCGAGTTGGAACACAAGTTTGCCTGGAATAATAAAAGCACCTTGATGAGGCTGTGTGACGCACACAGCAGCATCAGGGCAGGCAGCGTGATTCATGGCCCCTGACAAAACTCCTCTTGTTTATGATCGCACAACATCTGTTGACGGTGAATCACTTCTTGTAATCAGCACTCTGCTGCCATTTCATCAGTCACAGCATTCTGTGACCGTGCATGTGTGTATTAAGGCAACACACCACAGTATCGGAGCTTCTATATACCTGCGGCTTATTTACTTCTGTGTACAGTTGCACTAATATATATGCTGGGATCATTTCCAGCACAGATTCGGTGTTGGATGAATAAAGCCATAATCAGCGTGCACGCTTGCTGTTGCGGGACGATGACGGCGGCAGCTTTCTCTCATCAAAGCCGATAAACATCAATGAGCTGTTCAAACATCCTCCAATGCCATTAATTAGAATGCACCAAATACCAAAGACGACCGTGTAGCAGCTCGAGCAAATAAAGCTCGAGTCTGACCCTGAAAATCGGAACCTGACTGTTATCCATTTGTATTTGAAGTGAGAGCTTGTGCTGCTGCCACTTCTAATTCCAAACACTAATTCAAAGAGGATTCGTAGGCATTTTTTCTAGGTCAAACATCACAACTTTGAAAAGCCTTTTTCCCTCCCTCCTTCCCTTGCTTTTTTTTTCTCTGGCGTTGCTGCTTTACTTAATAGCACTTCTGTTGAAAATGACAGGAGTTTAAAAAGCAGGAGGAGGCCAAGCTGTAAAGGTTACAAAGTGAAGCTGAACATGATGCAAAAAGCTCGCACAAGTTGGCGCTCTTGATCCCTGAGAAATGCTTCTTGCTTGTTTGTGTGTGTGTTCGGCCACCAGCATGTCTCACTCCTATTCTCCTGTTCCCTGTGAAACCAAAACCAAAATGCCAAGTGAGGCTGTGGGACCAAATACAAGAGACCTTGATCCAGAAGGGCTTAACCATCAGCTGGCTTGAAGGGCCTCTGACTGCCATGTGTTTAACGGGTGTCATTTGAACCCTGATGCAGCACCACTGACAGAAAGGACAGGAAAGTCCAGTTCCAGAGCTTCGGGTCTCCCGAGGCACAGGATTGATCCAAACGCTTTGGCAGGCCACGCCGAAGCAGAAGGCAGGTGAGTCACCAGCATCTACAGGACACACACGAACCAGACAGTTTAATGAAGTGCTGCGGTACCGTGAAGAAGCAGGCAGGAGGCGTCGTCAGGTGGGCAGAGGATCCAACACCAGGTAAGCACATGGTGAGGAAAAGGTAGAAGGTAGCTCAGGCCAGGGGGGGTAGTCTCCGAGACGCAAAGACACGGTGAATCACTAAACAGCACAGGCAGATGAGCAGGCAAACTCTTGTTGTAGGGCCGTCGCAGAAAAACTCCACACACCAAAGGGGAATGGGCAAACATACACGCTCGTGCTGGGGAGTTTACCTGAAAGCAGCCGAAGCAGGTGAGTCGGCGACGAGGAATCGGTCGAAGAAATGTCGAATGGTGCAGAACTGTCTGGCAACTGGTGTGTGCTTGTGAATGGATAGGGTCAGCCGGTGAGGTGGGCATAGTGGACAGACAGTGAACAGGAAATGTGTCGCCCGATGATTGGTGAGCAAGTGGGAGTGGTGAGGAAGCGTGACGAGTCTTAGTGTACTGAATGAGCTGAGTGGATGGTGTGGATGGCGGACCAGGAAGCAGCTGCCACAACCACAAGCACAGGCTCGTCTACTGCGACGAGTGAAGAGAGACGATAAATAACAGACGGGGATTTATGTGAGGAGACATTAGTGTCTACATTAAATGTGCACTAAATAATAAGTGTAATTATGGATCATTTGGTGCCAAACAAATGCTGCTCTTCAGGCACAATTTCCTTGACCCCATCCTCCTCACTCTTAAATTCTGCCTTCCTACTTTCAGCATCAACATTGACTTTGGACGTAAATTTATGCGTCCACTATGAAGATAAATCCAAGGAATACTGGGCTGAAAAAACAGACATAAACACATATCTAACTTGCTTATTTCACTGTTCCAACGCCTCCATACATGAATCTGACATTATGCAAATACCACAGTGAATATTGACATCCTGTGTCCTATCCTGCAAGTTAGACAACATCTTAGAAATAAACCTACAGTATCAGTCCCAGAGAATAAACTTCTCCACCGCTCCTCACCACTGTCTCATCTTTGAGCATCTTTTATCCCCGAATGGCAGCGCTGATTTTCACTCAACATTTGGCGTGGAGACACTTCTCTTCCACCTATCAAAACGCGTTTGATTCCCCTTGATTTTTTTTTTCCTGTTTATACACTCGGAGCTGCTGTTACTTCACAAGGGCAGCTACTGATTGTTTCTTTGTGTGTTTAGCCAGGGTACTTTCTGATGCTATGTGCCCAGTTTTGCTATTTATTCTAAACAAACCACTGTCGCCGCTTCCAGAGGAAACATCAAATTCATTACCGCCTGTGCACCCAGGGGTTTTTCCTCGGAAACAGCGACCCACTTATCAGTGTTTACAGCAGCAAATATAAAAGAAAAAGCAACTGTGACTTTTATTTATATTAAAATGTCACGTATTATTGCTTGAATTCTTGTTTTTATGCATAGCCTGGCTGCTATACAGACACTACATTTACAGTGAAACATGAGTGGAGCTGGAGCACTACCTTGGGAACTCTGCAGTTGATCAGAATGATCCTCTGAGGTCTATGTTTAGACATGAGAAACCCCCGAGGCTGAGGAGGTTTGTTTTGTTCAACAGGGAATACAGTTAAACTATACACCGTGATGAAAGAGTGTCACACACACAGCATGGAACCCGCGGTGATAAAACATCATAACTGACTATTCAGCTTCTGAAGAAAAGCAGCATGCTGACAACATTGGCACTATAATACCATTATAAAACATAGAAACTCGACATGTCCTCTTAATGCCTTTGCCAGGTTTGATGCTGCAGCTGATGTATGAACTGAGTCTTTGATCAACCCGAGCTCATTCCTGTGTGACTGTAAAGTTTGCTGTGGTCCAAATGTTCCAGTGAGAAACACTCTTGTGGTTTAGTTTGGACACTTTATATAAACAGACAGAAAACAAATCACCATGTAAAACCACTCTTTGTACAGATGCTTCTGTTCTGTGTCACTGTTGTTTACTGGTCTGCTGAAGTCACTCCAAAATAAACTGTAACTACCACTTACTGTGAAGGAGGGTGTTCGGCTGAAGAGAACAGCAAACTTTCACTCCCACTAATTCTGCATCTTTACTGTTAAGTCACTAGGGAAGTTAATTAAGAACAAAATTACCTTTTTTTCAATGCTTTGTCCACAACAAAGAAAAATTCAAATCATGTGCTGGCATAAAGAGCTGAAGTCATTCCTGTGGAAAAAGTGACCAGTTCTGAGCCATTTCCTGTCACTGGTCCTGTCTCTGTCGACATAATAGGTGCAGACTTTTTCTTTTTACATTTAGTAGGTGCTGCAGCTGCCCTTAAAAAGTACGTACTATTGCATACAGTATGCGCACAATCCGGACACACTACTTCCTCATGACATTACGCCTTGAACTTTGACTTTCTTACTCATATCTGTTACCATGGAGATAAAACAAAGTTCACCAAGCTTGCTAGAGACGGAAGTCAACCCGGACCGAACCGGTGGTCCGTGTACTTCGCGGCCATTCGTTTTTTGTTTCGAAATAACAAATTGAAACATGGAAAACCAACCATTACCCGTTTTTTGTTTTGAAATGACCAAACGAAAAAGGGAAAAAACAATCCGTCTCATGTTTTTTATTTGATAATAAAGAAAAGAAAAACGGAAAATGAATCGTTATCCATTATCCGTTATCCGTTATCCGATTTAATTTGGGAATTTTAAAAAACCCTGTGGGAAACTCCTTTCTCTATTTTTTGTTCGTTTCTTCTCTGTGACCAGTAAGTTGCATTCATATGCTCTATGAAATGAACACACAGAGCATGTACATTTCCTATAACTATTAGAATATTGCTTTATCTGACATGTTATGCTAATAAATAACTTTTCTAACTAATCTAGGTCACTCTACATGGACAGCAGCTAACGGCATACCACATTACACATGACATGTCCGCAAAAAATGATATGCAATACGTGAATTAATAAAAAGTTTTATTTCCATGGACCAAACGTTCCTTTACGTCCGCCAGTTTTCTGTGAAAGTGACATCAATTTCAGTCAAGTCGGCAACTCCTGTTCCAAAATTATCTCCGAGTTGTTTTTCCGACATGAGCGGGCGTTCATGTGTCATTTTTCCGATTATTAAGACACCACATGAATGCAACTTACTGGTCACAGAGAAGAAACAAATAAAAAATAGAGAAAGGAGTTTCCCACAGGGTTTTTTTTTTTTAATTCCCAAATTAAATCGGATAACAGATAATGGATAACGATTCGTTTTCCATTTTTCTTTTCTTTATTATCAAATAAAAAACGGGAGACGGATCGTTTTTTTCCTTTTTCGTTTGGTCATTTCAAAACAAAAAACGGACAATGGTTGGTTTTCCGTGTTTCAATTTGTTATTTCGAAACGAAAAACGAATGGCCGCGAAGTACACGGACCCCACCGGTTGGTGAGCTGAATTCCACTGTGAGGAGATGGACCCAGGAGAGACTCTTTCCCCCCTGCTATTCCTACATATGATGGACCAAGGGTCCTGGTTGAGAGTGGAGCGATGGATTTTTGGATTTGGTGTGAATGCAGCCCTCGTCATTTTCTTTGGTTTAGCCCCTTGCTGTAGCCAGTTGTCCTCGGTGTGAGACTGGGCAGCCAGGATAGTGTCCAGCTCGGCATCAGCTGCAGTGGTAGTAGCGGCGCCAGGAACAGAAGTGTTTCAATCACTTGGTTTACACCAAATCTAGACGTCTGATGGCTAAAATCTTTTAACCGAGTCAAACACACAGGTAAAAACGACAAGTATCTAAAAATGCATCATAAAAGTATGGGTCTGTCCCAGTACTCACACTTCCCCTCAAAATTGGCCCTAGCCCTTGTTTTTGCGTGTTCCAGAGAAGGGCTAGGGTGTCCCAAACTTGCAATGCACACTTACGAACCCATCTCAACTGAGGGGAAGACTGAATTTCCCAGGATGCTTTGCGAGTTTTCCAGGAAGATGGCAGTCTCCATGAGAAAGCCATCGCATAATTGTAAGTACTAATTTTGAAAATAAGCATTAAAAAATTCCAAAACATATCAGAATGTGTTGTTTCTGCATATGCATTTTTATCTGTAAGCGTTGAGTTAGAATACGAATGCTTGAAAATCGCTAATTCACAATGTAGCCGACATGAATGTCTACAGAGTTCTCCGTGAGGCCTACGTCGACGATACGCGTGACGTAGGTGAACACGTCTGTTACGCTAATTTGCATCAAGTGGCGTCCCAATTCGTAGGTAAAATTCCCTACCCCTCAACACTACCCCTTCGTCGTTGAGGGGAATCTATCTGGCGAATGCACTTGAAACCAAGAGGTAAGGTTAAGGGATAAGAAATTGGGATTGGCCTTTAGTCTTAAAGATAGGATAAAATTTCAGTTTTGACAGAGCTTTCCTGGCGGACACGTGTCACCAGGAAGTCAATAGTAAAATTACATAGGCTATACATTTCTCTGTTATACTTATTTAATACGTATGCCCTTTTGTTGTTTGTTATATACGGTAAGGATTTAGCTTCAGTCCCTGTCCTTGGATCTGTGTATCCTTAAGGAACAGATATACTTGCTTTTAACTACTCGCTCACATGCACAGTATGGCTGCCTCGCGTCACCTGCTTTTATGTGGAGCATTGGTTGTGCACATCCTCAGAAATTAACACATGTAATACACACATAAATGGTCAGGGCAGTGTTGGCAGAGCGAGAGAAAGAAACCATTGTCAAGATACGCTTTATATCAGGCTGTTCTCGCAATTTTTTTTGTATGTTTTCCTCAGAAAAGCAATGCACCCAAGTTTGTACGTATTGTGGACATATCCCACGGATTTTGAAAGGCTGTGATCATGTGACCTGATGGGAGTAAACAAGCCACTAGTCTCAAGCGGTCCATGAAAGGAGGCAGATTGAGGGGGTAAATGGGTCACAAAAAAACAGCCCGTGACTTTCCCCTGGAGTCGCATGTTCGGATCTGTGTGAACTTTGAGTCATTTTAAGGTACATCCTCACCATGTCTCTTTTCCTAAATCTTAAGACACCCAACCATGCTTCTTTCTGCCATCGCTGCAAAAAATGTATTTTGATCCAGAGAAGCAAAATGACAAGCACCTCCAGCCATTCTGTTAATCAGAGTATGCGGGGCTGCATGCACACTGGAGTATTAGTGGAATATCTATTTCCACTAGCCATGAAAACAGCTACAGTGGCACGGTGGTTCAGTGGTTAGCATTTTCACCTCACAACAAGAGGGTTCCTGGTTCAAAGGCGTGGGTTTCCTCCAGGTGCTCCAGCTTCCTCCCACAGTCCAAAGACATGCAGGTTAACTGGTGACTCTAAATTGTCCGTAGGTGTGAATGTGAGTGTGAATGGTTGTCTGTCTCTATGTGTCAGCCCTGTGATAGTCTGGTGACCTGTCCAGGGTGAAGGGTGAAGAAATACTTTGTGCACGTAAACTCAGTGACTGAACAGGAAAATGTTTTTGGTAGACGAGATCCATTCGACATCACTTTCTGTTTCCTCAGCATCTGTTGCGAGCCTCACTGATGAGCCTGAGGCTGAATGCTGCTGAAAACCAGACAGCTCGTCAAGATGACTGACAGGTGTTGAGGTGTGAACTTGACCAATTGAGTAGGAGGAGGAGGGCGGAGCTGTCGATACACATCCTGCCTCGAGGCATGGAGTTACTAATATTAGCTGAGCGTGATCATTTAAGAGGTTTCTCCCTCTGAGGTGAGGTCTGTATCGTAGCAGTCACCTCCTGCCACAGTAGGTACAGCAGGATGGTCGCAGCTCTGTAAGTCATAATTCAGTTGTTTTCTTGTTAAGTGAGCCGCACATTAAAGCAGAGGGACTTCATCCCAAGGGCACCGCGGTCCAAAAACAGCTCCATCTTTGTAATGAGGTAAAAATTACAAAGCTTCTCTGACCCTATTCAGATGCCAAGGGCTTTATGGCTTTATGTGCCTATTTATGACCACTTCCTGGGTGCAGCTGAGAGGAGGGGTGGCGAGCGCAGGGTGCCACTGTGGCTCTATCACTCTATTAACAAAGGGAGGACACACGGAGGAGCAGCACATTCATCATCCAGCCAGCAGCCGGCCCTGTGGAAAAGACAATACACATTTCTCTGAGCTCACATTTGCTTGTAGAGCTGCAGATGTGTGTGTATGTGTGTGTGTGTGTGTGTGTGTGTGTGTGTGTGTGGAGCTGATGGTGTTAGATCCCTATGTAGTTGAGGTAAGTGATGGCGATATCCCACAGATCCTCTCCAGACAGCTGGGAAAACTCTAATGAGCCTGTGAACCTGCTGTGAAGTGTGTGTGAGTATGCGAGGATGTTTGTGTGTGTGTGTGTGTGTGTGTGTGTGTGTGTGTGTGTGTGTGTATTTACCTGAGTGTGTACACAGTCCTGTGCTTTTAAATCTGAAATTCTCATCCCAAGACTGAATAAAAATAGAACACTTTTAGAGCGACGCATCTCTCATGGCTTGAAAACGCAGCTCCTCATATTCCCTAAATATAAATACAAAATGAAATCAACTTCGTCTGAACCACAACATCAGCCGTCTCCCTTGGCAACACAAGTCCTGCCTGCTTCCCGCCAAGCCATAAAAAAACAACAAAAAAAAACAGTTGGCGATAAACACGATTCTGTACGGCTGTTTATTGTTAATACAGATTGAATCTGTGTGTGTGTGTGTGTGTGTGTGTGTGTGGCTTTAGTTGTGTGTCATTCCTGACAGCCGCCCAGCAGGAGGGGAACACACACTCCATCTTGTGACCTTCGCGGGTGCTAACGTCGTTGCCATGGCAGCACGGCTTGATGCTTTCTGACAGGTCTGATTTGCCCTTGACAGAAATGCGGCTGCAGGCCTCGCATCTCTCCCCTCGTCCTTGTCTCATATACAGTACATACAGTGTCGTGTTCACACATATCCATATGCTCACACACACACACGCAGTTAAATTACATTTTAACCGTGGGAGCTCATGGCGAGTCTCCCGGCTGCGAGGCCCCCTGCTGGCCCGTTACAGCTCAAAGTGAGACGAAGCTATTTGAAGAACAGAGACTTTACACATTCATACAAGACAATACATCTACGCTGCCGCCTCTCCTCTCTTCACTTGACTTCCCCTGTGACTCTTTATCTCGGGCTGGTTCACAGGCTAAAGGTTCAATAAGGGTTGGATGGAATCACAGGACGGGGGCCGCTGGTGTAGTGAGTCATGAGCAGATATTTCACTATATAATAGATGGTGGTGTAGTGAGATAACCTGATATATCTGACGATGGTGCACACACACAAACACACACACCACTTCCACTATCCTCCCTGCTCTTAATCTCTGTCTGGGCTGCACGGGGACCCTGAGTGCACCTCCCTGACGTTGACAAAGCGCTCTGGGTGTTTTTGGCAGTCGTCCCCCCTCCTCACCTCCCCCCTCAGCTACCTGCTCACCACTTCATCAAAACCACGGGCACCAAAATGGCGAGGGATCCATCAACTTCCCACGCTGAGAGATGATGTCATCAACGAGGGACGTCTCCTGGGGGATTGTTGCTGATGGCTGACATGGATCAGAACCACAGAGAAGGTAAGTAGCCCGCAGTACTGCAGAGGAAATAACACTGCATCACTGCAGCCAGGTGTGAAAAATATCCTCTGCTTGTTTTATTCACAATAACACAAGAAAATCTTTGCTCTCAGTGGACATGATGCGGTTTGTGACTGTTAACTCGGCTGTCACATGATAAATGTTTTAAATCATGATTAATCAGTAGTTAATCCTGATAAATCACATTTTTAATCACATGTATAAAATTGCATTATTTTGCATTTAAAACAGTTTGTAATCCATATTAACAGGTGAAGCAATCGTAAAACCATGACTTGTGGCTGGTGGAGTTTTCCTTATATGAAGCCAGGAACAACAGCAACATTTAACTCAGGGAACATTACAAAACTCATCTCATTTCCAATTCACAAGGTTCACTGACAGCTAAATGTTCATATACTAGGCATGTTTTCCCCACAAATATAACATGCTAACATTATTAGCATAAGCCTATGACATTTTACATTGCATAAATTAGCCTTGTGGCTAGCAGAGTTTTCCTCTCTTTATTGAGACCAGGGTAAATCACACACAAGACTTAAAATGCAGGTCTGCAGTCCATTTTCACCCATTTAGCAGTAATGCAGGTCTGCAGTCCATTTTCACCCATTTAGCAGTGCTTTAGTGTGCACCAAAACAACCAGACTGAGACCTTCTTGAAGAGGTGGTCTCAGTCCGGTTACAAACGAACTCTGGTGCAGTTGGTTTGTGGTGAGAAGGTGTTCCGACCTGGATGTGAAGCAACTGCAGTCACATGACACATTGTTTGGGTTAAACATGAGCATGTTACAGTCCTGGAGGATTATTAATGTGCACCTCCTCCTGTACTGCCTTAATATGCACATTCAGCACATCCAATGCATCAAAACATTGTTTTCTAGTTGGAGCCGCGCCTCGTTTTCAAACTGTATGGTTTGACTAAAATGAACAATGACAGCAATATAGTCCACGATGAGCAGCGCTAAAATCAACCTGCGTAGTTGTCCCTCCATTGTGACATTAGAAAGTGTCACATTTATCTTGCAAGTGTACTCTTCTTCAACGTTTGCTTTACTTCCTGGATTTTTCCCACATGGAAATTCTGACCAATCAAGAGCAGCTTTCTCACACAAGGCATTTGATCTGTTCCGCTTGTAAATGCTGCCGTGAGAACACGAACCAACTCTAGACAATTATACAACTTTGTGACAACATGAGTCCCTGATTCAGACGAAAGGAGACAACTCTAGGGCTGACAGCAGCCTTAGTTTCATCCACAGGTCTGTAGTGATTAACACACACCAAAATAGACGAGACACCCAAAAGCTGCAGACCACAGCAGACCATTGTTCGAGACCAACAAACAACACAATCAGTTGTTTTTCAGCAATTATTGCAGCATTTTCAGTGGCTTTTTAGCCACTAAACAAGGATTCTGTTGACATCATTGCATTTCCAGCAGGAATAGTGGCACCAGAACCATTTATTTGCACCTAAACCTCACCCTACTTTAACCACAGCGTAGTTGAAACATGATATTTCAATGTATCTGCTAAATAATAAATTACAATCCAGCCAACGTTTGTATGTGGGGCCCATGTGGGTAGTAAATGGGCTGCAAATGAAAAGGGCGCCCTGTGTGGGACTGTCCACAGGTCCCATAATGGCCCCATGACATTTGTCCACATCTGTGGGTTTACTTAAGTGGGTCCCGGACAAGATGTCCATTATGAACCAATACCCACTTTGTACCAGGGTAGCCCCAGCATGACCCATGTGGGGCCCACTTGGGCAAACCCACCTAGGTGGGCACATGGGGCCAGTATGGAATACATGGACAATCCAATATAGGGCCCATTTTTCTGCCCATTTACCACCACAAATACAAATGTTGTCTGGGAAGTGTAACACGTCCATGGTTTTCATAAACGTACAATGCCAACATTTTCTCTGGTGTTTGGATTGCAAGAGTTACGAGCTATCATTTGCTTTTATTTTGCACTGTGGACGTGTGCATCTATGTTTCTGAGAGTTAAAGTTTTCACATCCCATGGAGCAAAATAAAAAGAACCTTTCAAACAAACATTTGTCTTTTCTCTCAATAAAACAAACACACACACACACACACACACACACAAAGTATTTTCCAAGAGTGTAACTCACTGTGGCCCCCAAGGACAAACCAAATACAAACAGGACAGCACAAGTATTAAAAGAAAAACGCTCTGAATCTATAACCACACATATCAAAACACACACGAGTGGAAGCACAGACATGAAGGGAATGTACTCCAAATCCAGAAATGCTACATACACAAAAACAATATCTGAAAAGGGAGACAAGAGAAATGTCCAGCAACAGATTGCACATCGTGTGAGGCTGCTGCATAAACTCCCTGAAGTGTTGGCAACCTGATACATGTCAGAGACAATGCAGATGAAAGAGACCACACACACCCACAAGAGCCGAGATTTATGTGCATGGACAAGTTTTTACTCAGCTATTATTAAAAGATCCAAAACAGCAGCAGAACTGTGTTTTATTTACTATAAAAATATTATTAATTACTTGTTAATCAAAAAGTATTTGCATTACTACATGCGCTGTTTGATAGTGTTTTTTGCTGGTTTGAATCACCTGGGGTCTCTTTATAAACACTGCGTACACACAAAACGAGAAAGAAACAGAAACTTTGGCCTATGCGTACACACATTTTGGAGATGAGAATTTGGCGTTGCAGATGGTGACATGGAAGCCTGACTGCAGAAATTGTTGAGTATTTTTTGGCACATGCCATTTTGGGTTTTTGTCTGTACGTACATTTTTAGCATGGATGCCCTTGTCTTGGCTTGATATCTCTGTGGCTCAAAGTTACTTTGGAAGGCATCAGTGGAAACGATGGTTAATCAATGAAATTCTAGCAAACAGTTCCTATCATGTTTCAAAAGACCGCATTAATTGAATGTGATAGAGACACGAAGCAATCAAAATGGGTTGGGTTTTTTAAACCCGGTTAGTTGACAACAGGTTCTCAAAGGCCACACCTACGACACATTCAGCCACCAGTTAATCTTGAACACTAGCACTGGTTGTGATGCTCAAAAAAATGTATCCAAAGATTTACACACGTCTCTTTCACAATGTAAGTCTATGAGAAAGTCTTTTTGGGCCCCGTGGTGTCATGTGACAGACACAGAATTTATAGGTTTGGTTTCATAGCAGGATGTAACCTACTCACACAAGCAATGGGTCTTGCCCGTTCTTTTGCTTCTCGGCTGATAAAAAGACCAGGTGTTACTAAATGGAATACATCCTCACATTCATATTTCCCTTGTTGTCGAAGAACAAAGTGAATTGTGCCGAGGTAACGGCCATGTTGGTGTTGGTGACGGCATACTGTGCAAGACGACAGATGTAGCTCGCTGAGCAGTTTCATACAAAACTAGAAAAGCACTCAGAGAGTGCAGACCTCCGTCAAGTAGGTGATATTCCCTCCCCCTCTGCATCAGATTTTGCAGCCTGCATCACAATTAGGTTATTTGCATCACTATCATTATTAGGTTATATATGCCTTCACCATGGAGACACTGTGGTGTATTTATTTCGTTTTTATTTTGTACCAACACAGAATATAATATGTTTTTTTGTATTTTTCACTTTCTTTCTTTCCAACACAGAACATTAATTTCAACTTTAGAATAACAACGTTTAGCAAGTAGAGCAAGACGTGCTTTCCGGCCACCAGATGGCGCTATTTTCACCGTCTTTTAGAAATAGGAATTGCTGCTGAGGCTGTCAGACGATAGACTTTTTTATTATTTTATCTACTTTGCTTCAACCGATTACCACCAAAATTATCATCTGTTCCTTGTCCCATTATCCACCNATTTCAACTTTAGAATAACAACGTTTAGCAAGTAGAGCAAGACGTGCTTTCCGGCCACCAGATGGCGCTATTTTCACCGTCTTTTAGAAATTGGAATTGCTGCTGAGGCTGTCAGACGATAGACTTTTTTATTATTTTATCTACTTTGCTTCAACCGATTACCACCAAAATTATCATCACTTCCTTGTCCCATTATCCACCTTTCCTGAAAATTTCATCAAAATCCATTCATAACTTTTTGAGTTATTTTGCAGACAAACAGACCAACGCCGGCGAAAACATAACCTCCTTGGTGGAGGTAACTAGGTGATAATACAACAAACAACACCTTTCTTCACTTGTGAAATTTTCTTCCATCCATCCATTTTCATCCGTTTATCCGGGGCCGAGTCGCGGGGGCAGCAGGCCAAGCAAAGCACCTCAGACGTCCCTCTCCCTAGCAGCACTGTCCAGCTCCTCCTGGGGGATCCCAAGGTGTTCCCAGGCCAGACGAGATATATAATCCCTCCAGTGTGTTCTGGGTCTACCCCAGGGACTCCTACCAGTTGGACTTCCTTGAAACATCTCCAACAGGAGGCGCCCAGGAGGATCCTGATCAGATGTTGAACCACCTCAACTGACCCCTTTCGACGTGAAGGAGCAGCAGCTCTACTCCCTCCAGATGTCCGAGCTCGTCCCCCTATCTCTAAGGCTGAGCCCAGACACCCCACGGGCGAAACTCATTTGGGCTGCCTGTATCTGCGACCTCATTCTTTCGGTCACTACCCAGAGCTCATGACCATAGGTGAGGGTTGGGACCTTGGGATCTTATAAATTGAAAAACATCATGTGTAATTGTCCAATTTAAATGGGTTCAGACGAGTTAACTGGTGGACACCGATAGAGGAGGAACTTCACCTCTCAATAATAATAGTTCACATTTTAATATTATTTGACTTATTTACCTCAGGCTGTGTTTGTACTTCATCCTTTTGTATGTGTTTATGTGCATATTTTCTGAGTTGCATCAGCTTTACTTTCTTCTGGATTTTACAAGCATGTTTTTGGCTGCACATCTTTTTGTGTTTACATATTTTCAGTGTTTCTAAATTTCAACTATGTTTCTCAATACTCCTGCTTTCACCCTTGTGTTTTGGTATATGTTGCGTTTCTTTTTATGTCTCAGTCTTGTATGTGTTTCTTCCCTAAAGGACCACCACAGAAAACATCGGCTTTAAGTCTTACACACTTTTCAAGGTCACAGTCGGGGCTCTTGTGCAGCTTACACATCAGCTCAACATGGTTTTCTCTTCTTCTGTATTAACCTTCAGAGTGACGAGGACCTTGACCAACAATCAGCGCTGTCCTCAGCTGCTACAGCGTCTCAGTGAGTGTTGCACTTTTTTTTTTTTTTACGTGTTATGGTGTTCCACGCCGACAGGCTGTGAAACAAGTAACAACAGTGGTCCTCCGCAGGACTCTGACATGTACATGATTAGTACATGACTGTGTAGTCTGTGACATTGTGTAATCTCTCACTATAGCTGCTGTAAATCCTATTTGAGGTAATGTACAACAGTTTAAGGCTCCCTAAGTCGTCTTGCCTGACACTCATCCGCAATTTGCATTTTGCTCTTTTCTTCATTATTCCGGGTGTATCTGGTTTTCTTTGGACGTAATGCAGCCAACAATGATTGGTACTCATTAACCAATCAATATATTTAACTAATTAGGGCACAATTAACGAGCGCAGATCCTTCGTCATGTGTGTGTATGTCATGTGTGTCCCTGTGTACCTGTGCAGCCTGTACCTGTGTGTGCCATTTCACTTTCCCCTCTTTACAAGGAGAATTTGGATTCCCCCGCTCAATTCTTCAGCCCCTTAATTGACATAATTAGAGGATTACAGTGTAAAGCTGCTACTCTGTCACTCCTGGGCTGCAACCAGCGAGGTGACAGTGCCGAGGCGGGATCCACACGCCGCCTCTCGGTTTGACACCAACATCCAGGAGGACAACAAAGATAAGGGGCGGCTGGAGGGAAAGCCCTCGTTCTGACAAGAGCAAATTAACCTGCTGTGCCCGACAGAGAACTGCCGCTATCTCCTCCCATTGCCCCATTCATACTCCTTCCCCCCTCGTCTCCTCCTCTCCTCTCCCCCTGGGCCTCCTTTTGATTTTTTTTTTTTCTGTCTGTTTTGAATCATTACAACTTAAGAGCTGGGACCTGTCATCAGATGTAGGCGTGCGTCTTTTGTCCCTGCTTATAATATAATCATCTGACACCTCTCTCCTTCCCACTCTCACATTGCCCCATTTACCAAATTATCCCTCTTATTCTTCCCTCCTCTAAAGATGCATTTAACTCCCCTACAAGATGACCACTCAGGCTTTTCGACTCTTTCGCTCTCTCTTTCTGTCCCTCTCTTTTTCTCTCTCTCCGTCCCTCTTTTTATTATTGCCGTAGCAGCGCAGTAGCCTCAGGCGCCTCACCTGGTGTGGGTCGTTACTAATCATATCCCGGAGCTAAATTGACTAAAATGGCGTCTTTATCAGGCCTTTGTTGTCCATAATACCTTTGCAGCACCCCAGGTGTGGATTAAACCCTTATATATCTGAAGTCATCTGCTGCTGCCAAAGTGTGTGTGTGCGCATGTGTGTGTGTGTGTGTCTCAGTGTGTGTGTTTGGTCCTCTTCACCTCGAGGGAGCCCTGGCGAGAGGTTATATACAGCAGAGTAGCAGGTTGGCAGGAGGAACCTATGGTGTATGGTGTATATAGGGGTTGCCTCTGTGTGTGTGTGTGTATGTGTGTGTGTTTGCCCATGTGCACAGGGAGGACCCAGAGCCTCCTGTCTAATTAAGAAGAGCAGACTGGTAAATAGAAACGCTTGTTGGTCTGTGCGTTAACATGTTACGTGACCTCCCTTAACGTGCTGTCGAATGACCCTGACACATCAAGCCGATAGTCGGCCATTGGTCCGTCTTGCGCTGTTGGTGAGCGTCTGTCACCCTAGTTTTTGCAGTGTGTCCCACACCGTTGGCACTAGTCAGCCTTTGCCGGCTTTTTCTCGGCAGATTCAGCATGTTGAATTAGCGTTGGAGACAGTGGAGTCCGACGGTGAAATCACTGTAGTTCTCGTGAGAGCACAATTTGAATTTGCTCAGCGAGTCACTCTGGCAATCAGTAATGATGCTCATTACCCATGCCGTTGGAGCCGAGCTGCACCAATCACATCGGTGTATCTGATATAGGCGGGCCAGAGGCGAGCTAAACAGATGACGACAGCGCTGCGACGACGAAGTCCGGAATCAGTCAGTAAACATTGCAAGATGGCTACGGATGAACACCAGTTGTTTGAAACGGCTTTGGCCGCTACAATGAACGAGTTAGACTTGGCTTTTTCTCTAAAAGAGGAACAGAAGACGGCGCTCGAATCTTTCCTTTGCAAGAAGGACGTTTTTGCTGTTTTGCCGACCGGATACGGCAAGAGTCTAATCTACCAGTTAGCTCCGCTGGTAGCTAAGCTCTGGATACGTCACACCGTGTATTGTTCTGATTGGTCGTAGTGTTATCCAATTGCGTGCAGTGATATTTTCAAATGCATGCTTGGTGCTGCCCCTCGAGTTGGGTCATTTGCATTACTCATAGCTAGACCCTAAATATTTCTAGATTTGGGTCTGGATTTCCAGGCTAGCTCAGCCATGGATGTATTAAGAGCCCTGGAATCTCATTTACAAATATTGCGTACGCACAAAACGAGGCCTGAAAGAGGCGTCAAGGAAAACGCCACTTCCCACGCAAAAGTTGTGATCTATAAAAGCAGACTCAATGGGAGAAACTTTGACCCATGCTTACAAACATTATGGAGACAGGAAATTGGTGATGTAGATGGTGAGGTGGACGTCTGATTGTCTAAACTGTCAAATATTTTTTGGCACATGCCACTTTTGACTTTTGTTCCTATGTACATTTCTAGCATGTATCCTACACACTGTTTCGTAAATTAGACCCCTGGATACAGCGTTGAAAGAAGCTGACACATGAAATTACTTCGATCTGCGCTGCTTCCGCATCATCGGGGTCATACAGCAGGCACACTAGAGACTTCTGCTGGCCAAGCAGGCTACTTCCTGTTTAGCATTCTACTAACTTGAATAGAAATAAAAAGATTAAATCTGGGCTAAGCTTTCCAAATGTTATCAGACTGAATGGACTAAATCCTGATAGAAAAGCGAGTCATTTCACAGGGGCTGTGACGCTCAAAAAATGCATCCACTGATTTACAGACATCTCGTTCTCAATGTAAGCCTATGGGAAAAATTCTTGTTGGGCCCAATGGCATGACATGACAGAGTTGGGAGTTGCAATATCACCGTTTGGCCACTACAAAAATTAGCTTAAGTGTGGCACAGTTCCTGAGTTCAGCTCTGTGCATGAGAAGAGACACAGAAGTGAGGAAAGCAAACAGTTAAAGTCAAGAGGTCATGAAACAAACGTGTTATATAAGGTAAGATTATTTTCTAGCCATTAAGCTCTCTAGTCGAAACTGTTCATAACTGTTTGTGTTATTGTTAACTAGGGCCTTGAATCCATCCTGTCAGTCTTCTGGTTTTCCTTATTGAATGACGAATACAGACTACCGCCACCTGCTGGTATGAAGAGTTATTTCTTCTCACTCAGGCGCAGAATGTACGTGCTGGTTGGTCATCGGCTGTCGTTTAAGTGCAACTTTTTGGCGGTGCCACAGGCAACGTGCGACAATGCAACAGTCGACCTTCGTCACCACTAGTTATTTGATGTTGGTCTGCTGAGGCTGATTTGTTACTGTTCATTATCTGCTCTGCAGTGACACCGCCAAAACGTCAGTTGGCAGAGGAATTTCTTGCCATTGGGTTTAGTTTCTGTGAAGTGCACTAAAGTTTAAACATGTTGGCTTAACGGCAGTTTAACAAAAGTACAAAACTCAAGGTTCACAAACAAAACAGTTGTCTTTTGGTAGACAATGTTACAGCTGGTGACTAAAATGACAAATGATAAAATAATAATAACATGAAGTGTGACAGTCAGAATCAGTGGTGTGTGTGTGAGTGCATGAATGCAGTGACTAATGTGAGGCACGTGTTGTCGGTGTAAATAAAAGACTAAAGCAATGCAACAGAGGAACAGCTTGTTGATGGAGCAGCAGCACGCTGGCGTCCGGGCAGGCGGTCTTAAGTAGCTCAGGAACACCAGCCAGGTGTTTCCAGTTCGGGTAATCACAGTAATCACACCTCAGCTCAATCAGACCTCAGCTCCACCCAGCAAAGGACCTGCAAGAAACACAAGTACACACACAGCACCAAGGCATCAGGAGTCTGAGGCTGTAACAGACACTTTTTCTCCACATATTACCTTCATCCACCTGAATTAGCGCCTATACGCAGGAAAACCCACTAGAATATTTGATAAACTCCTTTTCCATTGCCAGCAGAGAGGACCATGCGACATCACAGACGCACCAAAAAACAGGGTTAGTAAACAGAAGAAAGCTGCATGGACACCAATGACAATGTTCAACGTCTCTACTTGATGACTAATTTGAGCGATGTTCAAACCCTGCTTGGACACACACTGATGGAATATGTGGCGGCACATTATTGCATTGTGCTGGAAGAGAGGCACAAACAAGCGTGACTAGCTGGGTGTCAAGTTTCCATCACTGCCAATCAGAGCTGTAGCTGATTAATACCTGTGACTACTGCAGAGCCATTTGTCTGGGAAATTAATGCCAATTGTGACCTCCCCTACTAAAAACAAAAACCAGATGTTAGTGGGTGTTAGCGGGGTTTTATTCAAGTATGAAAGGGATTATATGGGGACTGCCTGATGTTGCGATGGCCCAAAATTCTGAAGCCCTGTCAGTCCAAAAAATGTCCCATTAGACTGAAAGTCCATTTCTCAAACAGCCCGAAAAAACCAACAGCCACTGCTCCGAAATCCTGTTTCTCACAAAATACACACTCTCTGCAAATAGACAACCCAATCACCAGAAAAAATGATGACGTTGTAGGTTTCTTATTTTGTAGCGTTTCTCAACAATGTGGTGAATGTGTGGTTAAGTTTTAGCACAAAAACGACATGGTTATGGTTAGGAAAGATCATGTTTTGGTTCAATACACTCATGTTTACACATGTTTAGTAGAGCAAAAGCCACTGAAACCGCCACAGAGTGTCGGTGAAAACATCTGGGATGGGTGGTTCAAACTCCACTAGGAACTGAGGCTAACTGCAGAGTGTGTTTTTTAGGATAACGGGCTGTTGGACAAATGGGCTTTAAGTTCAGTGGGACATTTTTGGACTAATGAGGCTTTGCAAAATGTGGGCAAAGGTGTGGCACCCTACATACAACATGCTAACATTATTAGCAGAAGCCTGTGTCATTTTACGTTGCATAAATTAGCCTAGGAGCTAGCAGACTTTTCCTCTACTCATGAGGCCAGGATAAATCACACGTAAAAGTCCATTCTCACTGAGAGCGAATATCTGCACGGATTATTCTCGTGGAAAAATATAAAAGTTGATTTCATGGGTTCTTATGGAAGTTTGCACACCGGGGCGGAACTTTCGTGCGGTGAAAAAAGTTTCCGCCCAGACTTTGACCCCCTGTGGAATTCGCCGGCGGAACTACACAGCTGGGCCAATGAAATTGTTTGTTTATAGTCGCACAGACCCGGGAGAGTCAGAAATCCAGCCAAGCAGGACAGTATGGGAGAAAGACTGATAATTTCACAGCACCCCGTCCTTTTTGATAAAAGACGGGATGATTTTATGAACAATGAATTAAAGGACAATGTCTGGCAGTCCATTATCCAGCTTGGTGGCTGCGGTGAGAGTGGTAAGTGCTAAAGAAAGTTGATATTGACATTTGTTAAACGTTAGCTTGTTAGCTCACTGCTGCTGCTGCTGCTGCTGCTACTCTCGTCCACGTTCACCCACACCCGTTCACACTGCACGGAATTGGAACACAACAACGCGAAATTCTGCACCTCGTCCGTACCGTGCCTGTGTGTATGGTTTGAACGCGGAAAAGCGCTGCGTGAATATTCTGATCCGTCCCGCATTTCCGCATCGCGACAGTGAGAATGACCCTTAAGACTTAAAATAGTACAAAAAATAAATGCCTTTGAACTTGAAATAGAATTGGTTTGCCAGTGCTTACATTTGTATTTTTGTTTATTGTGATGTCATTTCTTGGGGCATCTTCAAATTTTTCATGTTCCTAAAATCTGTACAATCTACTTTAAAATGTTATGTGAGTCTATAAACCACTATAATTGACAAAAATATTGAAATTGTGTCTTAAATTTGAAATAAAGAAATACAAAAATTGGACAGTTTTTTAATCAAATTTACAAAATAAACTCACACAAGAGACTTATAAATGTAGAAACATGGACACATTTCTAAACACGTAACGTAACATAATGACATAATCACAAGCATGCAACATGACGAGACGACAGAATCCTTAGCTACAAAAAGAATTACTGTTCTAGCTAGTTTTTTTTAATTTTAAATCAATATGTACTGGATTAGGCAAACAACGATCTCCTGTGGCCATTATGAGAAAATAACAAAGCCACTGCACATTGTCATCGTGTTTGTAGTGCAGGAAATGTAAGGTAACATAGCATGATCACGTGATGACACGGAAGACAAAAGCCTTTGCTTTCTGCTGCAAAAAAAATGCCTATTATGTTTTTTATCTTCTATGGATTTATACAGGATCATGCAAATGATCTTGCACACATGTAGTCAGATTTCTGTGAGGTGCACTTCAAGCTACAACAGAGGTATTGATGCAGAGCCTACGCAGAATCATCCCAGATGTATAGACTGGGTTTAAGCCACCAAAGGCCTTTACTTTGCTCCCTGCGCTGAAGCTACAGGTAGACTCAATCTCTCAACATGACCTCTGCTGTCAATACAGAGTCGACCTGAGTGACGCCTTGTTCATTTGTCTCTCCCTCCCTCCGCCTCCGCAACATCCGCCCTCCCTTTGTTGTCATTTTCTATAGCTAAAGCTCTCACTCAGCTCCTGCTAATCACAAAGTTACACATCAGCTGCATACAGACGGTCATACAGTTTACACAGCGGCACGCAGCGCTGCGAACGGACTCATGTACGCTGATCACACACACACTAATTAGAGATTGATGAAAACGCACAGGTGAGGACTCGTCTGTGTAACTAAACAGGGCCTGTGTGTGTGTGTGTGTGTTGAAACAGGGATGTTGGGGCTGCACAACAACACAGTGATGCTCACAATCGGCCGCTTGTGAGCATCACTGTGTATTTCTCTGAGCCCAGATTGTTCCAATGAGTTTCCAGCGTTCGCCGCATTTCCCCCTGACGCTGCCGGGTGCCATAACACAATAACGCCGACATGATTGGAGCGCTTTTTCGTCTGTGTCTCATGCCAGAGGTCGCTGCCCAAGAACCTATATAAGATGACTTCGGAATAAGACGGGGTTGCCAACGAAGGTAATGAGTACTAGCGGAGAAATGGCTCTCCTGAGCAATGCATGTTTATTTTCTGACCCAGGCTGTCAGACAAATGGCTTTTTAGTCCAATGATATATTTTTTGGACTGATCATGAGCCATTGAAACAATGGAACGACAACTTTTCGGGTATCCAAGAATTAAGACTTGCTTTGACTTGCAAAACAATGACTTCGTCCCCCCAGTTTGAAAAAAAAAAGCCGCATCTCCTTATTCTGTTGGGTCTTTAAACTGTTAGCTAGTGTCCTTACTGTTGCTCAAATTACCCTGATTTATAATCTGAAATAATCAGTGTCTCTCAGACTAGGTGGGGAAAATGAGCTGCTGACTGTTTGCTCAAGATTTTCAGGTGGAAAACGGATTTCTCACTAAAGATCTTTGGATTAATATGGATCTCTGCGTATCTAATATCTACATATTTCAGTCTCTCTTCAGTCTGCTGCTCCACAGAACAACTGCATCCATCAGCTTTATTGTCACTGGAACATATAAAAAAATGTTTAAATTGGTGGAACAAATTGATGAGGAGCACATGAAGACACAATTAGTCATAAAAAATTTAAAAAAAAAATACCAAAAAGCTCTGATTGTTTGAGAGCGCTGTTGGCTCCAACATGTAACAACAAAAATGTTGGTTTGAGGCCACTGGCGACTTGGCAAAAACAGGTTGTGTGTTTATCCATTCTTCTTTTTTTCTGTCGATGCTGGTCTCAGTCCAGTTCTGGGAACACACTGTGGTTGTTCAAAAAACTTATTCTCTCCTCTGAAAGCAAACAAATGTCTCTTTGCGTGAGCTGCATGCGTCGTATACTTCATTGTGCTTAACGAGGGGGGTCGCACTCTTCCTGACTTTAGGCTCCTGGTGTTGGATCATTTCTAGACGTTGTCAGCAAGAAGTCTGCTTCTCCTGGAAACCTCCCTCTGCCTCCTGCCTCCTGCCTCTCGCTCCAACACTCACTTTGTCTTTCTTTTTTCCCTCCTCTCTCTCATTCTGTTTACTCACTACCCTCATCCCACTTTCTCTCCGTCCCCCTTCTCTCTCCTCATACTGACTCTGTAGAACAGTCCCAGATACCGCAGCCCGCTACGTCGGCCATTACAGTGCAACCGTCTGCTGATCTGACCTACATCTATAACTGACTGACAGCTGTGAACCCAGCTGAGGCCAGATGTATAAACGAAGCATATGCACAAAAACCACGTGAACGCCTTTTTCCCTGACATGTTTATAAAGGCAGAATGTGTGGTGAGAACGTGTCACCTCACACACACTGCAGACCAGGCGAGAGCTGAGATAGCTGCGGGTGAAATGATAAAGCCGAGTCTACTTGTATACGGGTATTTTTGAAAACTGGGTTTTTCCTCCGTCATTAACTCTTAAAAGCAGTGACCTCTGAAGGGAATTCTGACCCTTCTGTTTCTCAGTGTAGTGGAGGTGTGAGGCCTCGATCACACAGAAAGTGTTTAAGCAGCTGGACGCGGCTTTTTAAAATAGTTTAAAATGAGAATGAAGCTTTTTGCTTGCTATTTTTTTGCGTTGATACGTGCCTCCAGGTGGCTGGCGCTTTTGCCGTAGCGCTCTGAATTCCTCGAGTCCTTATCTCCGCTGTTTTCCCCATTGTCTAATCGGATGATTTGAGAGGCGGGCCTTCTGTGGTTGTCACGACAACAAGTTTACAGTTGGTAAACAACGGAGGAGAAACTGGTGGTAGCGGTTGCTGGATACTCAGAGCTATACGACTTTACAAACCACAGTTAGCACCATCCCAATAGAGCTATACGACTTTACAAACCACAGTTAGCACCATCCCAATAGAAAACAGCAGGCGTGGAAGCAGATAAGTGCAGCACTTGAAACGTCCATCATGGAGGAGAAGCTCCTGGACCAACTGGTGGTACTCCCCATGATCCAGCCTCTTTTTTAGGGTCTCATGTACCCACACAGATCTCTGTTTATCTGCTGACAGCCTCTCACCCTCAACCAGAGCTACAGACAGTACCCTCTGCCTCAACATGTCAGGAGCTACACAGTGATTACTGAGAAATGAATAAATGGTAGATTGATGACACAGGAAGGTTAGGGTAAGGAGGTGATGGGGTGGTTGCCTGGCAACTATAAAAACTTGCTTATCGTATGCCATTAGAAAAAAGGCAGAGCGGTGCACCTCACATTATTGCAAAAATGCTTTCTGTGTGATCGCAGCCTAACTGCACATTTATGTGTAAACCATAGACTAAAATTTTAGACGTAGCTACCATGACATTACCTATTGGTTTATGGACTCCTGCTTCACTGCCTTGAGCCCTGAGTTTTGACCATAGCTACCTCTTTTTTTCACAATCTCTCGTTTTCAGTGACCTGAATAGAAAGAGATATAAGGTTATTTTGAAAAATACCCATCAGCATGTAGACAAGATTACATTGTTTTTCAGTTGTTTGCCAGTTTCACTGAATGTGCTACTGTTTTCGCAGGCTGCGCAGCACTCTGTAAAATGTAATCACTTTTTAATTTACTGAGCACAATCATCTTCCTGTTAATGATTTTTAATTTTATCCTGAAACACTTTGTAAAGTCAGGTCCAACATGAGCACTCTATGAATAAATCATTTATTCTTCTGATGTTTAATAATAACAATGATGATGGACCTGGGGATGCGGTGCAGGTGGTGAAACAGCACTTTTTTTTGGCTGAATTTTTCATTTGCAGATCTGATGAGTGGTGGAGCAGGCACAAGTATCGTTACACAAACAGGTGCTTAGGGCGTACATGCTTTTATAGGCTGGAGATATTCTTGCTTTTTCACCTCGCGTTCGCGTACACAACTGGCTGAGTTGTAAACAGGACCTGTTCATATTCTTGCCTCTGTGTAACACGTATTCCTGGAGGATTCCACTAGACGGCACACAAGAGAACTCAGACTGTTTAGGACTTGCATGTAACCAATAAACATGGCGACACTTGTGGAGGTCACTGTTGTTCATGTGCATCGTGCATTTTGTGGACGCAGCACGTTAATGTCTGAGGACATGCGCACCCAATGCTCCAAACGGACGCAGGATACACAAAGCAGCTGGCATGCGCACGTGTGGTTAAAAGCAAGTGCATGTCCAGCCAAACTCTGGGAGTGGAAATAAGGCTCGTGCATGTGTGTCGTGAACAATGATTGAGGTTTATTAAACTAAATCAGGCGCACATGCAGCTTTCTAAAAGTGACGTAAATAATGTGTATGTACACAGTTTTAGGCGTGAGTATAAACAGAGTTTAATGGCCCCTGGAGCTACAGAGATCCATTTGTGAGTTTGTGTGTGTGTGTGCCTGTCACGTGTTATCATACATTTATCCTTACATTGGCAGCCAGGAATAACTCTGATGACCCTGTTGGGCTCACGCGTGGAAGCTGCCATGATAAGTTAACATTACAGAGTTACATCACTTCAGTTTGCTCAGTGTCTGAGCGCGGAGGTGTTACACATGGGCACCATTTTGGGGTGGAATCATCCAGTTTTCTCTCCTTTGTCCACTTTCATCTTTGCTTTTGTCTCATTTGATCTGGTGTCCTTGTTTCTTGCGGACTTTCAACCCCAAACTAAATACTCATCATTATTCTTCCATTCTGTCTCTCTGTGTGTCCTCTGTCGGTGCGAGTCATCCCGACAGAACAACGGCGAAGGTTCAAAGTGACGGAGCGCGCTGGAGGTCAGAGCGTATTGTGTCAACAATGACAAATCGTCATGTTTGATGACGAAAATAAAGTCAAACAAAAGCACGAGGGAGGCAGAGAGAGAGGACAAAAAAAAGAAGCAGGAGTAAAAGAATTAAAAGAGACAGGAAGACGGAGTTAAAGAGAGAGACAGTGAGTGACACTCAAAGGGAGCGGGAGACAGGAACAGGCACATAGACATTATCAGGATGCATGCAGGGACTTGTTTTCTGCCCGGACAGAGGCTGGCAGTGTTTGTGAGTCCGTCCTGCTCGGAGAATGAAAGCATCTGTATCAGCCCACAGGCATCTGGTTGACATTGCAAAAAGCTGCATGACCACTAGGGACCTGTCTTTACAGGGCTGGCCTCTTTTCCTGCTTGTTTTCAATGGTAGGAACATGTTTTTGCGCATTCCCAGCAGTATGGGAGGGAAATATTTTTAGTGTTCAGTATGCCAGGTGCTGAAAGTTGAAAACATTTCAGCTCTCCAAAAAAGCCACACTGCTTTGAAACATGTTTACAGTGGTTTACACCCAAACAGGCCTACGAGGCACCACAATGGAACCAGAACCAGAGGATTTTAAGCCTCAGATGACATTTCTTCTCGTCTCTGCACTGATTTAATGAATGAATGATCAAATGATTGTTTGATTTATGCGTTTCAAATTGCAACCAGTGAGGACAGTTTTGTGTTTCTTCATCTTTTCTTCAGCTGGTCGGTTCAGCAGAAGGAAAAAATGATGCACGACATGTTGATGGATGGTGATAATAAAAGGTTTGTATAGGGCACTGCTGCATTCAAATGATCTCCAGTAGCCTACATAGCGTGCCGTATAAATATATGTCTCAGCTTTGCTTCGTCTGCATAGTTTCACCACCATATGGATACGGGGCGGGGGGTGGAGTTCTGGTTGCACATGTTTAGTGCTGGAAATGCTGGGCTTTCACCAAAGTGTATATTATTCACTTGAATAGCTGGAGCTGGTGTTCGTTCTGCTGATTATTGTAAAGATATTTGACTTTTCGCACATTTTTCCAGTTGCATGATGGGATTTTACAGGTGTCCGGGCTCTGTTTTGATCTGATTCTAAGTCTTGTTGTGGAGCTTTGAATGGTTTTGTTTTGAGA
Organism: Epinephelus moara; assembly: GCF_006386435.1. Taxonomy (NCBI): domain Eukaryota; kingdom Metazoa; phylum Chordata; class Actinopteri; order Perciformes; family Serranidae; genus Epinephelus; species Epinephelus moara. The sequence goes on from NC_065517.1 coordinate 35,618,689, forward strand.
TGAAAGCGGAGCCTCTTTGAACAGGTCGACACCAGCGTCTCTTAACATATCACCCAGATGAAAAGCAGGTTCTGCAGAGTGGTTCTACCCGGTGATGTTGTCTCATTCCTCTCATTCATGCTCAGCCACCTGCTAAACACTATATATCTGAATCACATTTTTCAAATGCTGACACACTGTTAAACTGTTTAGAAACACATTAAAAACAGAATGATGGTAATTTTAATGTATTTCTGCAGTAACCACATCAAAATATATAGAAAATCTTAACAGAATATTTACAGTAAAATGAGATACTGATAAATCCAAATACAGCAGATTGCAGACTCAGCTGAGAGCCGACCCAGGTGTCCTGTTTATGTCTTGTTACCATTTTGGTCTCACCTCAAAGTCACCAGCCTGTTTAGATGCGCATCTAGAAGTATCGCATCGGCAAATTATGATGGAAACGGCAAAATTCAAATTAAAATCCCCTGATTCGCACAAACTAAAATACGCTCACTTTAGCCGGGTTTTGGTTGATTCAAAAAAATGTTGATTCGCAAAACAGGGGATGGAAACAGTTATGTTCGAATTAAGTCTGACGTAGCGCACCTCTCTCCATGGTGATACTCACACTCCGGGTCGGGAAGGCAGTAATGCATTTACAAGCTGGTTGCCAACCGCCAGAAAACGTAGAAGAAGAATGCGAGACTTGTTATGTTTCCAGTTCTGCGGAAAACTCGTGCGAGTTCGTAGTTTTCACCAAAGTCCGTACATTTAATGGAAACACACAGGATTCGTATTTCTTTAATGTGCGTTTCCCAATGATTCAAATCACTTTTGGATGGAAACATAGCTAGTAATTCTCAGCATTAGACACCAAAGAAAAAAGCCGTCCTTTGACGTCGGCATTATATGTGGATGTTGTTGTTTAATGGCGCCTGGCAGTGTCAGGTGGATGGGTCCAACAAAGACCGACTTTCACCTGAGAGGTTGGTTTTCGCTTGTTGCCTAAACGTAACCACGTGTGTGCTGTTGATTTAAAAAAAAACAAGTCATGTTTTTTGTACCAACATAGTGCTTTTATTTTGAAAGAGACTGTATGTAAATGTTAAATTTCCTGTGAAAACAGAAGCGTATTTTGAAAACAGACAATGCATGTTACAGGAAGAACTTCACACGGCGTCCCTGAACGTCAGCAACCAACACACCCAGGGTACCTTGGACGTCGTATGAGGACGTGTAAAGTCCATGACCAAACATCAATATGTGACAAGATCAGAGTGAGAATGTGTTGGGAAGTTAAACAAAAATGGTTCTGATATGAATATGAAACTTGATGCAAAAGACAAAAGAACGCAGTCAGTAACGTGGGTACACAAGATACATCTGTGGAGTTCTCTCTCCGGATTGAATCAGCGGGACGTCAGAAATTTAGAAAACACGTATATTAATGTAATTTAAATAACTAATTCACATTTTTAAGAACCCTAATCTGAAGCTTAAATCTGCTAAATGCCAACTAATTTAACCAAATGTTTTATTTCAAATTTTTTGTCATGTTTAACTTTAAGTGTTTTAAAGTATTGTGAACACAACAGAGCACAATACCAATTAAAACTGTAACTTCTAACAGTGACAAGCAATATTTATGTGCATTCCTTATTTACACAAGCACTACGAGCAGTCAGAGGCAGGTGCAGATTTTGTTAGCACCTACAAAAAGATCAGAGCTACTGACATATTGATGAATGCTGAAATTTATCAGGAATTCTCATGAACAGTGCAACAGAATCCCAAAGAATCAGTCAGTATCTGCTGTGACACATTCGCTCATGCAGTGTGACACATCTCCTTCACATAGAGTCCAACAGGTTGTTGTTTGAAACTTGTGGCATGTTGGCCCACTGCTCGTCAGCAGCTGTGTGAAGCTTGAGACACACCTGTGTCCTAATGATGCTGTTTAATCAGCGTCTTGATAGGCCACACCTGTCAGGTGGAGGGATTATGTAGGAAGACGAGAAGTGCTCACTAACACAGATTTTAACGCATTTTCAATCAACATTTGAGAGAAATGAGTCTTTTAATTCTCAAAAAAGTCTTAGATCTTTACTGTCACTTAAACCTGTGAAAATGGGAGCAAGAGTGTTTAAATGTTTGAGTACAGTCAATAAAGTGAAAAGGTGTTATTCCATATTGAAATACTGATTTATGTGAAAAATCATCTGTTTTTTAGGTCAGTGTGTTTTCAGTGACAGTGTGTGTGAGACTCGGTGCCAGTATTGTGGTTGAACGAGCTTATTTTGAGACATGTGAAGTGTTTTGGTGGTTTGAGTGAGTTTTGGAGGAGAGATTAAATGTTTGCACAAGATGCATGTTGGTAATCCAGTTTTGAAAAAGTGGCTTCAGTGTTGACCGCTGCTTGTTTGCACGGTGCCTGAAAGTGATGCACCGGTTCGTTGGTCTGTATCAAGGGATGCACCAGTTGTGAAATTCTGGGCTGATAGGTGATGCTAATGTTTTAAAATGTTGTTTATTTTATTTTTGTTTTATCTATTTGTGCCAAGGAAATAACCAGACTGTTTTAAAGTAATTCAGTCCTTCATTACACCTTTGAATGAGCACACATTTTATCATACATATGTAAGAAACAACCTTTAATATACTGAAAAACTTACTTTAAAAAACTGCCTCAAAAGCCTTTATACTATATATAATACATCATAATTCCCTCTCTAATATCTATTTTATAGTGCTGTGAAAACATCAACATATTTGTATTGGATTTGGAATCCACAGCTAGCTGAGCTAGGAAGTCTTAAGACTACTGTCACCATCGCTAGTGATGTTTTTAGAGGAAAAGGCACCAGGCCACAGACGTGTGACACATATTTTAGTTGACAAAATGTGAAAACAGTTTAGTTTGTTACAGTTAGAGAATGTAAGAATCACTTTAGGCAAACAACAATAAACAAAAATTAAAATCCATCCATCCATTTTCATCTGCTTATCCGGGGCCGAATCGCGGGGGCAGCAGGCCGAGCAAAGCACCCCAGACGTCCCTCTCCCCAGCAACACTTTCCAGCTCCTCCTGGAGGACCCCAAGGCGTTCCCAGACCAGATGAGATATGTAATCCCTCCAGCATGTTCTGGGTCTGCCCCGGGGCTTCCTACCAGTTGGACGTGTCTGGAACACCTCAAATGGGAGGCGCCCAGGAGGATACTGATCAGATGCCTGAACCACCTCAATTGACCCCTTTCAACACAAAGGAGCAGCGGCTCTACTCCGAGCTCCCTCCAGATGTCCGAGCTCCTCCCCTATCTCTACGGCTGAGCCCAGCCACCCTACGAAGGAAACTTATTTCGGCCATATGTATCCACGACCTCATTGTTTCGGTCACTACCCAGAGCTCATGACCATAGGTGAGGGTTGGGACGTAGATGGACCAGTAAATCAAAAGCTTCGCCCTCTGGCTCAGTTCACCACAATGGTCCGGAGCAGCGCCCAGATCACTGTCACTGGATTTCTGTCAAACCCACAGGGAGTCACTGGAGAGGGGCTCCAGAGCTGCATGCAGCCTACCCCTGATCTAGTGGATGGTGCTAATTTTGTGCTCTGCTTGTTGCTTGACTTCATGGATGTTGACCTACGACATTTTTCTGTCCATCAGCCTTTACACACAGTATTTCTGGAAGCACTTCTATAGACAGATTTCACATCTTTAAATCCAGTAATGGGAATCCATTTGCTAATTCTGCACACTATACATTCCCACTTTGAACTCTAAATTAAGTGCAACATCTGTCGGAAACAAGAATCCGTAGTGTCCATTAGCATGGTCAGGATGTCTCCTTAATCAGCTGCATTTCTATATATAACAATGACCCAATTTCCTTTAGCAACCTTATTGATTGCTACTGGAAATTGGGTTCATCTTAGACATCGCCTTTTGTTCCTTGAGTTATTTGTCCTCCAATCAGTGTGATTTACACTTTTTCTCTTTCCTACAGACTCTAATTCATTACAGTTAGCAAGTTCTTTGCAATCCAATTACTATATTCTTCTCACTTGTGAAGCGCTTCTTTCCAAGCCCGGATCTTGGCTGTACAAGTAAGGAAATCTGTGCATGCAGAGAGTGCTAAAACCTGAGTGTGGTGGTGATGAAGGCCATTGGAAAAGGGATAAGTGATTCAGCAGGCGGATCAATAGAGAAAGATCCATGCCTCCCAGCCGGCTCAATCAGACCCCCTGGGGGGTGAGAGAAACATTAGGAGACGGAAAGATGGACAGAGAGAGAAAGAGAGGGAGAGTATGCTTTCATTTAAGACCTGATTAGACCAGCAGAGGGAGAGACAGAGAGGAAATGTGGATCTTTTGTCTTGGTGCTTTGGCATTTCATTCTCAACTGCCATGCCAATAAACCACATTGTGCTGAAGTGAATTATAATAAATTGAACTCAACTGAAAAGAAATGGGAAATAGAGGCTAAGTGCATTGGGATTTTCATGTTCATGATTTTATTTTGAATTTCATTTTCAGAGCTATTTCGAAGCACAAAACACAAATCAGATGTTTGACTCAATGACACCATGCCCTTGACACGATGCTGAACTTCAACGCCGGCGTGCTCTCATTGAAGCCCGCTCTTAATGCCCAAATTACTCCATTTCCTCCCCAAGATGATTCACTTTCCACAGCAGCTCATCCTCCAACCATTTGATGTGTGATTGATTAAAATAGAAGCCGGCGCAGCGCCTCGGCTTCATCACACCGCTGCACTGATGTTAACATCTCTGGCTGCTGGTGTGGATTTCAGCATTGACCTCTGCCGAGACGTGTAAGTCAACCCCGCAGCACCCCATTGTCCTTGCATGACCGTCACACTAATGCCCCCCAAGACAGTTCAGTTTAGCCCTGACGAGCGAGCACACGCCGCAGCCCACCTCCCGTCCACCAGCACTCACTCTGAGATGTTTTCCTTACTTGAATAATGTATCAATTTCTACAGAAACGGCAATGTTTGCATTTCTCTCTCCCTCTCCCGCTCTCCTCCTCTCTCTCTGGATGGTTCTCCCTTTTCAGTCTGAAAATAGAGTGCAGAAGAAGGCTGTTGCTATGGTGATACATCCACTGGCGTTGCCCGGGACATTTTTAGCCACGCGATGCGCGGGGGGATTTAGCTCGCCTGTAACTTTCTGTAATTTCCATTCTAATTATATCACTCCTGCCTGCGCTGTGTGCCACGGCATGGGGTAAAACAGCAGAGCACGGCTGGGTGAGGATCCTAGCCGCTGCTCTCTCCGCTGCCCTCACACCACATTATGCGATGCTATCTTATAATATCACCATTCAAAGACAGAGGAAAGACAGGGACAGGGAGAGGTGGGGGGGGGGGTGAATGTGTGTGCCGGTATGTGAATGAGAAACTGAGAACTGCCAGAGCAAAGAGAGTGATGCTGCTGCTGAACTGCACATGACAGAAATGCTGGTTTTACAGTGTGATATAAGACAGGATGGTGTTAGCACTCTGTGGACAAATCAGATGAGCGACAAGCTGAGATTAGTTGAAGCTCTGTGGATGCTTGCTGGACTTAGCATTGGAGACCAGCAGGGGGTCTCAGCTATCACTAATCACCAGGCTGATCAACTGTGCACATAACAGCACACCTTTATAAAACAGTACATGATGCTCAACACATCAGTGAGAATAAATCATAAATGCATACTTTTCACCTTTACTCCACATTCTGTTTGACCAAACCTGCATTTTACTAATACGAAGAGATGATAAAAAATATTACTAAAAGAGAACGTATTTGAAAATGGGGATTCTCAACCCAGTCACCAGAGAAAATGTTGCCATTGCACATTTCTGCAAACCACTGATACGTTAAGTTTGTACAGTGGATACCTTGCAATTTACATTTCCTTACGTGTGGTTATGTTTAGGCACAAAAAACACTTGGTCATGGCCAGATGGTTAGAAAAAGATCATGTTTGGGCTGAAACAAAAGAGTTTCGGCACAATCCCGGCCTGAAATGCAGGGGTAAAAAAACAGCCGCTTTTCGTGGCACTATCCCGGATAGAAACACAGCAGTGGGGCGCTTAAAAACATCCACATTGGGTGGCTAAAAAGAAATGACTTGCTAAAAAACTGCTGGCTTTGTTGGTTGGTGACCAAGTGGCAACCTCCGGGGCTGAAAAGTGAAGCCAACACTGAGGTGCCAAAAACTGCAGCACCTCTAATGTCCACTTGAGGCTAGATCTGTAAGTTGCATTACAACGGACCCCAGTGCACGCTGTTGTGCACATATCAATCAATCAATCAATCAATTTTATTTATAAAGCCCAATATCACAAATCAGAATTTGCCTCACAGGGCTTTACAGCATACGACATATCATCTCGTCACATGGTCAAACAGACTCAACATCAACATATATCCTCCTGAGACCCGAACTTTTGTTTGGTAAGCATTTTTAATTTCTCCTAGCTATGTAGGATTAGTAGGACTCGATAAGTATAAAAAACTAAACATTGTCAATAATTGACCTATGGCTAAGCCACGCCCCCCTCCACTCACTCGGACAAACTATCAACATTCAGTGACCGGCGCTATGGCAGGTGTCACAGTACACGGCATTTCACAGGAGGCAAGTGATGATTTTTGGGGACATAACGATCAGATGTCATTGAGAAGTAACCAAAAGGGCCTAAACTACGCATTGGAGGGATATATTCATCATTTTATTGTTGAGAAGGTCGATGAAAAGCTTAAATTACAAGCCAAAATTTACAGGTCACAGTGTACGCTTGTGAACCGCATCTGGTTGCCGTCACCATCAAAGACAACAAGTTAAAGTGCCACTGAAGTTAAGGTTTTTGGCTCAGAATATGAGAAAAGGATAACGGCCTTTTTACCATCTTTACCAAGAGTGTCTCTCCGTTAGTTTGGTGCTACAGTATTTACACTGAATCATTCAGCATAACGTTTGCCAACCTTTGTTATCTCTGCCATTACAGATAAGTTAATGAAGCTAAGCTCCAGAAGTTAACGTTAGCTTAACTAGAGCCCTTTGGACAACAGCTAACAATGATGTACGATCACCAAAGTACAAAACTAGAACAAAATAGGCTAATGAACTCCCAGCAAACAAGGTGACATGATGAACAACGCAGCTAGGAGCTAACGTTAGGCTAACTTTAGCTAACGTTAGCTAGAGATGTTAAAGATAACTTTATATTTCTTTCCAGCAAAGTGACAATATGTTGCCTCAAACACAATGTTGACTTACCTTAGAACAGATGTAGACATCATTGTTAATCTTATTCACGTTGAGTTGATGTTGTGGTCTAACGTTACCACACAACTTTATCCAAAGGAGACACTTTTCTCGGTTGAGATGTGGTTTAAAGTGTAAAAAATATACCCCGTCGCCCAGCGTCTCAGGATACCTAGTGTCGGAGTTGCATGTACCCCATGCACACCGTTTGACCATTTTTAAACTTCAAATCTCAGAAAAAGCTCATAAAACCAAACAAAACTGACTTTCTGTAATGCATTTCAATGGACGTCCAGGCAGAGAATGTCCGAGTGTATGGTAATGGCTATACGCACTGTGATTGGCTCATCGTTTGAGGGCAGGGCTTAGCCATAGGTCAATAGTTAAGTCCCAATGTCCTCAAACAAGTACTTCCTAATTAACAGCATCTTAGCTTGTAACTGTTTCTAAATTAGTCACTTTTGTAATCCATATCAAACTACAAACATTATCAATCATAATTATACAAGTTTCAACCATAAAATCTGATCAGGTTTTGGACCTTGTCCACTTTTATGTCAGGATCGGCTGCAGACTGACTTGGCAGAGATGGCTGCCATCTTGTTTTTAACTTTGAATGAACTTTGAGTCATTTTAAGGTACGTCCTCGCCACTTTTCTTTTCCTAAACCTAACCCACAGTAACTTTGTGTTAAATATGAAACGTTATGTTGAGGGCGTAATGTCATTCGTGGGGTGCTAATTCATAGGATATCATATGAACCATTCTATGTGAATAAGTTGAGAAAAACAACAATTTTTTGTGGCACTATACCCCCAGGGAACACAGCAATGGGTCACCTAATACAACCCCATTTGGTGGCTGAGAAGCTGCTGGAAACACAGCTGTGATTCTTTAAAAACCAGCCAGATTTGTTGTTTTGTTGGTCTTGAACAGTGGTCTACAGTTTGGTAGGCGTCTCAGCCAGATGTCACGCCATCCACCAACCCCTCCACGTCTCCATGACAAAGTCAGCTGATGTGCCACATCACTTTAGAAATACTGAAACATATTTGTTGTTTTCAGAAACGTACAATGTTAATGTTTTTTCTGGCGACTGGGCTTTAATTTGATTTGACAATTTGCAGGTGAAGGCCAGGGGGGCCCCTGACACTTTGGGCCCCCGGGCCTGTGCCTGGTGGGCCCGTTCAGTAATCCATCCATCGTTTGGACTATGCACCTTGTTCTTTTCCAGCACACCTCAGCTTTAGTCCTAAAACTGAGCAGAGCAGTCAACATCATCTCAAATGGGGTCATCTATCCAACTTCAATCCTGATTTTTCCCACAGCCTTTAAACTAACACACTCCTGTGGATCAAAAACTAATTTGCCCCCGCGGACACCATTTGTGTCCCCCTCCACTTTAGTCTTTTACATCTGTCCAGGTGTCATCATCCCGCCGACCAACACGATGATAAAGACTCGGTGGGGCAGCGTGGGGACGTATTTACCAAAGTGAGGGATTATTCAAAAAAGTGTTGCCTTTAAATAATTCATGGACATCAAAGGCCTCCCTCATTGAACCTCATGAATAAACCAAAGCCTCGGTCAAGCTCAGCGTTCCACAGCACAAGTTCAAAACAGAAAAACCTGGGGAAAATATTTAAAGTTATTAAAATAAAAGAGAAGTCGACGAGGGAGGGGGGCGAACCGAGCATAATAAATAGGACATCCGAGATTTCAGCAGCTCTGACTGAAGTAGACGTATCAAGTTGCTGAAGCTGTTTAAGAGTCCAGAAAAGTTAAATGAGGCATGTTTTGATGTTTAAATGTTGAAAGCTGGAGAAAGAGAGCGTCCTCGTCACCGAGGCGTCCGTCCAAACCAGAGCATGTGTAAGGGAACGAGGGGCCTGACGGATGGAGCCGTTCCCTTGTTGACCAAAGCATCTTGTCTTTCCTGGTGTCATTTTACGCTCCATTAGGGCTGCTGATGTTCATTAAAGATGACTGCCCTTCAGCAGACGTGGCATCACAAACTAATTACAACTTTCAGCAGCCGACGCCCCCAAACCTTCACTCACTGTCATGGTGCCTGGAAAGAGGAAAAAAAAAATAATAAAGTGGCCCAAGGTATCAGCGAGGACGATGTCACATGGGCATTGTCTCAAAGTCTAGAAAGAGTCAAACACCTGCTGCACTCTGGTGGGAAGTGACATGAGCTTTTGTTTTGCAGTTCAACAAGTGCCTGGTGCAGGAAACACTTGAGTTAAGCAGCCATCTTAAGTCCTGCTGCATCTTTTATTCCCACATATCATCCTGCAGGTAAAAGCCCTGTTTTTAATTATTCATTAACACGTGCATTAAAGGTAAAGGTTTGCAGGGAAGCCTTCTGTCCTTTCCACAGCCAGTCGTAACGATCCATTATCTAGTTTCCTGCATTATGTCAGTGCCTCTCCTGGATACTCATTTACCCACTTAGGAGGAAAAACACTTATTGGAAACCAAACTACTTGTGGTGTTCCTCCTCTAATTTGTTTATTTTTTTTAACTTCTGCCATGTTGTGCTTTTATTGGTCCTCTAAAGTAAAGAGATGACAGGAGATGGGGAATAACATGACGCTAGAAACAGGGGTGATTTATTAAAAATGAAGTTTGACTTAATGAAAAATGGAGTGTGTAGATCAGCAGTGAAAGCAGGGCAGGGGTGTGTGGTCGATGTGCTGTGGAGACAGTGACGCAGGATGGATGTAATGGATTGGAGAGGGACACAGAGTGAGCACATGGGCCAGCTTTTATAGTGTGGAAAGCCCAGGTGAAGATCAGCTGATGACCCTCCCATGTCAGCTAATTTCCTGCTGAGGTCGACCAGGACAGCCTCCAAGAGAGTGGGAGGGAGGGCTCCTGCAGATCCTTAAAAAGTCTTAATGGCAGTGAATTTATCATCCTTAAAAAAGGTCTTCATTGGTATTAAAATGTCTTAATTCAAACTTTCAAAAGTCTCAAGACATGGGAAGCAGGTTTTCATAAATTGTTTTCTTTTTTTACGTTGCATCGTAAAATCTCGAAAGATCTCTTTTCAAAATGTTGAGCATAGCGTTAGTTCAGGCAACTGATTGACGGAAGGGAGTCAGCTGATAGATCACAAGATTCCTTTCTATGCAACCAATTGGCAAATCTCATTCAGGGCGCCCTATTTAAACCGCTCTGGCCTGCCTAGTGTTGCTGCTTCCTCTGCCTCCACCTCAGCTCCTCCTTTTCATGCTGTATCTGACTCATCAATGTCATTTCTGTTTGTCATTGATGCTGCTCTGTTCTGTTCCTGGGGAGTCTTTGCTGCTCTCCCTGCCGTAGGCTTTCCATGTAGGCGCATGGAAGGGCAGGGAGGTTTGCCTCTCTGCTTTCGTCATCTACACGTGGAAGGGTAGAGAGGTGTGCTCTCTCCGCCTTAGGCTTTCCATGACGTAACCTCTCTAACTCCGCTAGGACGCCAATGTCCTCGCTGTCTGAGTGTTGTTTGATCACTGATAGTACTGTTTTGAAGCAGAGTGACCGACTTGTCATTTGGAGCTCCGCCTGGATCTTTTCATGGAAAAAACACTGTAGAATGGTCATACTTTGAGCAATCTTCTTCAAATTTGAAACAAATGTTCATTGATAGTGTGCCTACAGCCCCATAGTGTCATTTACCTGCTCAGATGAAGCCACAGACAGTTATTCATCCTGAAAAACATTTTTTTTTTTTATTTTAGGCAAAGTCTTCAATTTTTTACTGACTTCAGAGGCCCATTACTCTGTCTGTGTATCACCTAGAGTGTTTCTGACACTTTCACAAGAAACTTCAGGGAGTTTTCTTTCTGGCAAGACCTCATGAATGCATGTAATCAGAGCGGTTCAGAGGCTACAGTCATTTTAATTTGGGTATGTCATTTTGTTTTTGCTACAAAATGGGGGTGGAGTACAAGAGGTTTTAAGTGTTCCAGACTGAGATAATATTCTGAATGCCTCTCACGTTAACGTCATGTTGATCAGGTTAGTGGCACCAACAACACTTGTGTGGTTTCCAGTCATGGTACTCAAAGCAGAGCATCCACTGTCTGCTGGTTAGCTGTCATTGTATCCTGCATGACATAGGGAAGTGCAGATTCAACAAAAGTTGGCTATTTAACCAAGATTTCACAGGATGGCTGAAACCAGTACAAGGTGGTGCATATGAAGTGCGGTGTATTAAATCAACTTCAACTTCAACTTTGGGCAATGAGTTGCACATCAAGTAAAACAAACATAAAAAAGACACAGGAGAACACAGAAGAATATAAATACTCAACAATCGGGAGAACCAAATACAGTGATCATCAACAACAACCATCAATGTCAACATCAACAACATTGTCATCACCATCACTCATCACATGATCATAACAAGAGGAACGACCAGCCAGAAGAGAAGCCTCAGTGTTAAGTTTGACTCTTCCACTGCCCTGAATTCAAAGACAAATGGCAAAATGTTTTTCAAACCCACGATGATGGGTATTAAGACAGTGGAATCCCACATGTAGAATCAGAAACACCAAATCACCCAGAAAACTCGGCTCAACGAACGGCAGGTACCTCCCAGTTCTGTTTTAAACCTCGTCTCCGCCGTGTGTTTGAGTCTAGAAAGTCTTAGTTTTCAAACGTTTGAGTGTTTGAGTCTAGAAAGTCTTAGTTTTCAAACGTTTGAAGTTAATCATCACACCTCTTCACTGGTCCAAAAAAGTTATGTTTAATGTTACAATAAACATTTGGGCAAAATCGTCCCTCGCCCTATTTTTTTCATTCAATTTTGGTTATTGAAAAATTGGTCTTAAATTTCATTCATGTAAAAAAATCTTAATGTTGTGTTCACACCAAGCGCAAATAAAACCTTTTGCGCGACTGAATTACATGTAAAGTCAATGTAAAGATGCAGTTAGATGTGAATTTCTGTGTCTGTACACACATTTGTGCCGATCCACATGGTGGATGATAAGATGTGTCACTGGATAACCTTTTTAACCTTTGACCTGCTGGATGCGCCAGAGGGAAACAAGGAATCACCAAAAATGAATAGAATCCATCCTCTGGGGACTGTGAATGTCTGCACAAAGTTTAATAGCAATTGATCCGCTTAGTTGATGAGGTATTTCCGTGGCAGACAGACCAACATTTGCCACGCTCCACGCTCACTGGGAAATTCATAATTCAGCCGAGCCTCATCTTTCTGTTTTGAACCAAATCCCTGTTGTGTCCAAACATCCCGTTTTTGGAAATGTTTTCTCTTCACATGCACACATGCTGCATCACTTCTGGCTCTAATGACATGCTGTAACAAACCACACTCTACATGCCATGTCTTACAAAGAGGGAATAACTTTCCTCTGCGGGTCAGCGTCTCATGAATCCTTCTCCCTCTGTCTCTGTTGTTAGCCCTGTACACACTCGCTGTCGTACGTCTGACCCACTTTTTCCAGCCAGTACAAAAGATGGTTAACATGTGTCAGCTTGTGCAAACAACTTCCCTGTGCCTTTAAATGCTCCTCTATTCATCTCCAGCATGAATGACCTTTTTTGCATGCTGGTTTTTGCTTTTGGCAAAGTGTGATTTTGCACTGGCCTATGACAAACATACAATATTAATTGAATTAGGTGGCCTACTTCTTCACTTTAGTTAGGTATTAGTGTTTTTATTTCTGCACTTCCAGCCTCAGCAGAAGGCCAATGCAGATTTTATTCTTGGATTTTGTCTATTTGTGGGTTTGGCAAAAGGCCTCGCGTCATTCTCTGTGAGTTAACATTAGCAGTGCTAAACAGGAGTAGCCAAGTCTTATTATTAGTGCCACTAAAACAGCTCCCAGTGCAGCAGCAGCAGCAGCAGCACACTGATGCATTCTTCTTATTTTATCAGCTGAGAAAATCTTTTTAGCATTTGATCCCAATAGCCCACACCATATATAGCGTGGTGGATATTTCATATTAAGTATTTTCAGCGTGCTCGGCTGATGATCATCCTCGCGTGGCCTCTTGCAGTGTTAAAGTGGATATTGCATATACAAATGTCCTTTGTAAGAGGCTGCACACACTAGCAAATATAGAACACTGCAGTGTTTGGATTTAGCACAAGAGTGAAATCAATAGGATTCTGGACCCCCTACCCCCTCTCTCCCTGTCTTTTTGTGTGTGTGTTTTTCTCTCACACACACACACACTCTCCTCTTTCTCTCTCTCCATCTTCCTCAATCCCCTCCTCACCCTCCTCCCCCTCCTGATTGGAAGCAAAGCAGGCAGGCTCAGTTCCATGGGAGGGCCTCTCCACAGCAGATAATGGCCCATTCCACTCATTTTGGCTTCCTTTTATTTGTTCACATCAACATCAAAGCCTGTCCGTTTCCTCCGCTGGGGAGCAGGGCTTTAAGTCTTTGACTGATCTGCCTCGTTCACTCGTAGCGCTGCCCGGGTGATGTCCATCCCTCAACGCATGTGCGCCAAACACACAAAGGCGTTCGCACCATACATACATGCTGATGCACACGCTGGCACACGGGGACGAGCAGCTGCATTGACACACATAGCACATGTAAAGGGAGCCTCATATTTTGCTTTCTAACACACAGTGTGAATGAGGCTCTTACCAGCATTTGTCACAGTCGCGTAGTCGCCTAAGTATCCCAGATCTTTACAGTATTAAGAGGAGTGTTTGGACTGGAAATGTTTCTTTATTGACTGCATTTGGCGCTGTTATTTGGCACCACTGCCAAGTTTGACATATTTTCCTGCAGATGAGACATTACAGCGTGAGACAGCTAGCTGTTCATATCTGTGAAACACCATAAGGCAAAAAGCTTTTAACTGAAGAGTCTGATTTTAGCTCCTTTGGTCAAACGTATTTCTTGAGCACTATCTACAGATAGACACTCACTCACTTTGTTAGGTACACCTGTTCAACTGCTCATTAACAGAAATAGCTAATCAGCCAATCACGTGGCAGCAGCTCATCACATGCATTTAGTCATGTAGACATAAAGACGACCTGCTGAAGTTCAAACTGAGCATCAGAATGATGAAGAAAGGTGATTTAAGTGACTTTGATGGTGGCATGGTTGTTGGTACCAGACGGGCTGGTCTGAGTATTTACTGGGATTTTCAGCACAACCATCTCTAGGGTTTACAGAGGATGGTCCCAAAAAGAGAAAATATCCAGTGAGCCAAAATGCCTTGTTGATGCCAGAGGTCAGAGGAGAATGGCCAGACTGGTTCAAGATGATAGAAAGGCAACAGGAAGTCAAATAAGCACTGGTTCCAACCAAGGTGTGCAGAAGACCATCTCTGAAGCAACAACACCTTGTCCAACCTTGAAGCAGATGGGCTACAGCAGCAGAAGACCACACCAGGTGCCACTCCTGTCAGCTAACAACAGGAAACTGAGGCTACAATTCACAGAAACTGAGGCTACAGTTCACACAGGCTCACCAAAACTGGACAATAGAAGATCTGAAAGCATGGATCCATCCTGCCTTGTATCAACGGTTCAGGCTGCTGCTGCTGGTGTAATGGTGTGGGGGAGATTTTCTTAGTACCAACTGAGCATGGTTTAAACACCACAGCCTACCTGAGTATTGTTGCTGACGGTGTCCATCCCTTTATGACCACAGTGTACCCATCTTCTGATGGCTACTTCCAGCAGGATAACGCACCATGCCACAAAGCTCACTTCATCTCAAACATGACAATGAGCTCACTGTACTCCAATGGCCTCCACAGTCACCAGATCTCACCAAATCAAGAGCAGCTTTCTCACACAAGGCATTTGATCTGGTCCGCTTGTAAATGCGGTTCAAGAGAACACAAACAACTCTAGGTCTGAAAGCACCCTCAGAAACAAAGTTGAAATAATTAAAACAGGCGGTCGCAACATAAACCTACAGGATTGTTATATTGTCAACGAGAGCCCTGTGTTTCTGTGTTCAGTAACATCAAGGATATTCCGTAAAAATTGCAGATGGGAATACACAATTGGGAGAACAGCCCCTGTCCTAAATTATGACCCTGAACCTTTAGTTATCTCATATCTATCGACAACATACAGTATACTTGATCTATCACTGCAACAAACAACTTGGAATATTAAATCCAAGCTCTTGTGATTCAAACGTCTGCTCCATGGGTATTTTATCATGAAACAAGTGAGTTTCCTGGAGACTGTCAGCATAGCAAAATAATTTGACTTGAATTTCAAAGTAAGCTTGATAAGCCCGAGTACCAGATAAAAACATGTGCTCCGCTTATCGTCGTTGTCCGTGCGGTTGTTAAGTTCGCCTCCAGAAAGTGCTGTCCAAGGGCTTAAAGCTATGAGTGGTCCATCCCTAAACTGCAGCCCCCATACACACACACACACTCTGGATGCAGAAGGCACAATGGCACAAGATCAATTACTGATCAGACGATGGGAGCTCCTTCTCTTGGCTTTCTTTAGAAGTCAACCTCTCCAGTTTCTCTCTTAATTGGCCCCTAATCTCTTCTTCTCTGTATTCTCTTTCTTCCTCTCTCCTCCACTGGCTTTATTCTGTCTGTCTGGATATCTGTCCCTCTCTGTCTTCCTTTCTCTCTCGGCCACGTTTCTCTTTCCCCTTCGTCTGACCACCCCCATTTCTCCCCCTGCGTCTCTTGACACTGCTCCTAATTACAAAACACACAGGGGCCATTAGCGCGGACCTCCAGCCGACGCCTGTCCCTTTATCCATTCATCCCCTCCCCTCTGTCGCTATCTCTCCATCTCTGCCCTCCTTCTCTCTCTGTTGTTGGTCAAAAGTCGCTTTGTGTGGGACCCGTTAGGCGAACAAAGGCAGCGGGCTGCAGCGGTGCTCAGAAAGGTCACAGTGATGTACGGCCCTCGGCGCTGCCGCCGGGGTCAGGCCTGTCTCAATGGGGACGCACTTAACGCTCACACAGCCAAAAGCATTACAGCATTTTGAAAGAAATGCACGGCGTCTCAGCTCTGCTTAAAGGAGAATACCACTCAGTGTAAAAGTTAAAAGGTTTTCTTTCACTGGTTATTAAAATCTTCCAGAGCATAAAACCAAACATACAAACTGTCTCCTCAAAGTGTCACTCAGGGCAGTTTGCAAGCTCAAATATAACATTTACATATTACATAAATACAGGGTCTGAAATTAACACTTGCCAAGTGACAAATGTGGGTAGATTTTCAGCTTGGTGACTAAATCTCAGAAGACAATCCACCTCACCGGTGGGTACATATTTTATCACAATAGTCACGTAATAAAAAACTATGTCAAGAGTTGTACTGCTTTTTGTGTCATTTACGGTCACGCTGCCTCTGTCCTCTGTTGTGTGTCTGTGTCAGAGACAAGGTTGACACACTTAGGCAGCGACAAGGACTCCATGGTGCATTCAAGTGCACCTTGAAAACTTTGAAATGCATACAGCAAAGCATGTGGACGCTGACCATGGTACCTTCAAGTGCACCTTGAAAACTCAGTAATCTACACTTGAATGGCCACAAAGCTTGTTCAAAAGTGGAAAGTTTCTGTTTTGTTTTCTCGTCTTGAAATACATTTTACATTACTTTGAATGAATGATTAATATATATTAATATATATATATATATTAATATTCTTGATCAACCTCCTATCTGTCGCAGAGATCGTTTACTGTCAAAACTGGTGAGGCTACATCTTCTCCTGCTCCCCTCTCCTGTGGAGTCCCCCAGGGCTCTATTTTGGGGCCCATTTTGTTTTCTCTGTATTTTCTGCCCCTCAGTCTTATCTTAAAGAAACATGGCGTTGTTTACCACCTATATGCAGACGACTTCCAAATTTACTTGGGACTCAACAATTGCTCCCTGACACCCCTGTTTGAGTGTCTCAAGGACATTAAGGCATGGATGGCGCTAAACTTCCTTAATATAAATTAAAGTAAAATGGAAGTTGTTGTCTTTGAATCAAGTGGTGCTAGCCTAGTTTCTTCCAATGACTTGGGTTTCCTGCAGCCCTATGTTAAACCTGTGGTCACTAACCTTGGCGTAAAAATAGACAGTGCTCTTAAACTTGAAAAGCAGATAAATGCTGTAGTGAAGTCCAGTTTTTATCATTTGAGGCTTGTATCCAAAATCAAACCTGTGCTTTCTTTTAATGACCTTGAGCGGGTTATCCATGCTTTTGTTTCTAGCCGTTTGGATTACTGCAACACACTGTATGTGGGGCTAAACCAGGCCTCCCTAGCGCATTTGCGGCTTGTTCAAAATGCGGCAAAATTGTACACCCCCTCAAGGTCACTGAGGTCGGCCGATCAGCTGCGGCTTGTGGTCCTTAAAAGCCGTCTGAAAACGAGAGGTGACCGAGCCTTCTCAGTAGCTGCCCCTAGGCTATGGAATGACCTGCCTACCCATGTCAAAATGNTATGTGTTTTTCTGTACAGTCCTATGTGGATATTCTGTATATTCTTATGTGAATTTCTGTTTATTTCTGTATATGCTTATGTGTAGCTTGTGCAGCACTTTGGTAACTTCGTGTTTTTGAAAAGTGCTATATAAATAAAATGGACTGGACTGGACTGGACAACAGGTCTGATGGTACCTCTGTCATCATTTTAAAGTTGTTCTACTGCAGCATTTTAAAATAATTAAATACTAAAGTCACGTGCATTCAATTTGGCCAGTAAGAATGTGCATGTTTGAAATAAACTAAACTATCACTATCGCCGTTCTGCTGTTCCTGCTGCTCGCGACCATATATTGGTAGAAAATGTGCTCTCGCCCAGTGGATTTTTTCATCGACCAGTCCATTTGGCCGGTGAGCCAAAAAGTTAATTTCGGACACTCACTTACTCACTTGCTATTGCTTTCCATGGAAGTGTCATGATGAGGGATTCAGGGTGGACGGACTTTGGCAACAGGGACGGTTTGCATCACATGTTCCACATCATCAGTTGTTAGGAACTCGAATGCTCTCAGTGGTCCGACATGTCAAAGTTACACGCTTCTTGGACTCATCTGTCCACCCCAGCCTCCTTGTTGTGAGATTTAGTGGCCTGCCTGAGATGAGGATCATGGTTTTGGTCGATCACTGAAATGCAAACATAATCTGTCTCATGCTTGAAATCAACGTTCGATCTTTCAAACTAACACCTTAAGTTTTCTCCTTAAGGCTTAATTTCTCCTCAGCTGAAGGACTTAGACAGTTGCACAGAATCACTTAAAAGTAGTTAGGAAAAACGTTAACTCAAATCAAAAGCATATCCATCAGTCACTCCTGGTCGCAGATCATTCATTCATTTAACTGTAAAGATAGCTATTTGTTTTCTATGCAAGTTCAGTGTGTCTGTATGTTAACAAGGAAAGTGACAATAAATGTTGTTGAAATTAACATTAAAATTCACACTGCTGGTTTTATTGTCCTGGGAGGAAATTTAAGTATCTGAACCTCTTCGAATTTT
Source organism: Epinephelus moara (assembly GCF_006386435.1). Taxonomy (NCBI): domain Eukaryota; kingdom Metazoa; phylum Chordata; class Actinopteri; order Perciformes; family Serranidae; genus Epinephelus; species Epinephelus moara. The sequence continues at coordinate 35,637,404 of NC_065517.1, forward strand.
AATTGAATCCCTGTGATATATGATAATTATACAATCATGCCTCCATAAAAAGCATTAATGGAGAACTGGCATCTATTACAGTATCTACGATGTGACTGAACCCACTCAATTAGAAATGCACTTTGTTTCAAGTCTCCAAATTCCTTCAATTCCGACTTACAAGCGTTCTCTCCGCTGGTGCCGAACAGAGCTTGTGTTTCTATGAAATTGTCGAGCGTGTAGGAAGACGAGCTGTTTAACGTGCCCGCATTCATTGTCCTTTCTCTTGTGAATGGCGCTCTGTGTTGTGCGCTCTGTGAGTGATATTTGTGTTAGGCTGTACGGGTTGTATCGGGGCTCTGGAGGACCAAGAAAATTGAATCCCATTAGTGTTCTATTCAGCCAGTGTCTCTGGGTGTGTATACAGCGCTATCTGAGCTGGGAGATTTGCCCCTCTGTGGCATGTCTTGTACTCGGCAAGCCTGTGCATGAGTAGCATGTCAAAGCACCAGCCCAGTGGCCACAAGAACATGTTGGCATTGAACGTTTCTGTGAAACACAAATACATTACATGTGAATGTTTCATATGTATCAGATGAACGTTTCAAAGTACAAGTCACAAAGTACATGAGCCAATTCGGTCATCTGGAGGTGTAGGGGATGGTGTGACACCTCAGCAGGACACCTGCCATGTTACAGACCACTGCGGACCACAAACTAGCTGTGTTGCAGTGAGTCATAGTTGTGTTTCCAGCAGCTTTGTGGCAACCATACGTGGGTGTTTCTTAGCCACATGTCACTGTTTTTTCAGCAGGGATAGTGCCGCTAAAAGAAATTGCTTTTTACAGATACATCGCTGTATTCTACCTGGAAAGTGTCAGGAGAAGTGGTTGTTTTCTACCAATTCAATGCTGCATTTCCTGCCAGGATAGTGCCATGAAGACTGGTTGTATTTTACCAAGACGTTGCTGTGTCACAAAAAGCAGTTGTATATTGCCATGACATCGCTGTGTTTCCTGTCAGAAAGCAGCTGGTTTTTTTGTACTGCCGAGACCATGCCATGAAAAGTGGTTATCTTCTACCAAGACATTGTTGAGTTTTCGGCCGGGGTAGCGCCAAAAAAGCAGTTATTTTTTACTGAGACATGGCTGCATTTCCTGCTGGGATAGCACCACGAAAAGCAGTTGTTTTTTACCAACACAATAGCCCCTTTGCCACCAGCATTTCCAGGAAGTTTTATTATCAGGAATTTATTTACCTGGGTAAAAGAATTCCTGGTAATCTGTGTGGTTTGCGTTTCCACTGCATCTCAAAGTTCTGGAAAATGTATTCAAATTAACGTGATGACGTAGATGATTCGGCATGTGCCATGTATTTGGCTCCGCCAGTTTGGCTGTAGAGAGAGTTGGGGCTGTTTGTCTCAGCCAGCAGCTCAGTTTGAAAGTATTTTAAGGTAAGTGTCAAACTAAGTTAGCCTTATTAGTAACAATTCACTATCAGCTGAACTAGCGTGCTGTCCTTGTGTAAGACATAACGTTAGTGACGGTGGATAAGCGACTGTGGACGGAGCTGAACACATGTATTGATAAAGTATTGGCTTCTTACTCTAAGGTTTAATGTCTCTTACAGTAACGAGTGTAGCTGCCGTCAACTCGAGTCATTTTTCAGTTATCTTCACTTCGTTTTCACCGCGGCCGCTCGGCTGTTCACCGGTTACCGTGTCGTGTAGGCGTGTGTGAGTGGATGTGTGTGTGTGTGGAGGAGATCAGCACTGGCACAAAAGAACCGATACCGTTAGCTCTTATCTTTTTTTTCTTTTTTCTCTCTCTTCTCTTTTTCTCTTCTCCGTTAGCTCTTATCAATACTACGGTCTTTGATAATTTAGCTCCGAGGCTAATTTAGTATCAGGTGTCGGTACCCATCCTTCATCAAAACAGAAATGAAGTGGAGCTTGTAGAAATGAAATAAAGTTTGCAGCGGCTGCCAGTACCAGGAAGTGTGGGACGCTGCAAGTGCGTGTTTCCTGCTATAGTGCCACGAAGAGCAGTTGTTTTTTAACAAGACATCTCTGTGTTTCCTGCCATAATAGTGCCAGTGTTGTCCCGCTGCATTCTAACATACCAATGTATAATATCAGTTTGCAGAAATGTACAATGCCAACAACATTTTTCCTGGTGATTGGTTTGAAACCAGTCGGCCATGTTGGAGCACTCTCAGTTGCATCGCTGTAAATTGTGTGTGTATGGCTATGTGGCACTGATCCTGCATGCTACACACAGACGCAGCCTTGACCCTGTGTGCTGCGTGAGTCGTACATCCGTCGGGCTCCTGTTCCCGATGCTGCGCCTCCTGGTCATTACAGCAATCACATGTTAGATTTATGCCGCTGCCTGATGTTTCATGGCTTTATAAAAGAAGATGAAAGTGGATCTCAATGGCTGGAAAGAGAGAGGGAGAGAGGGGAGGAGTGTGAGTGATGGAGGAAAGAACAAGAGAATGAAAGAGAATGAAAGAGAGGGATAGAGAGCCCAGTGATGTCGTGTGCATGATGCCTTGTCATTAAACCAAAGCTTTTCATGAGCCATCAATGAAAATGAACAATTACTGTCTGCCGCAAACTTATTTTTGTGGAGAAGAAGAAGGAAACATAAGCAAATAAATTTTTTAAATTGGCATGGGTGACATCAGGAGCAGTTAGAGGCTAAACCAGGATTGACCCCCCCCCCCTCCACATGCACAACCCCCACCCAGCCCAACTCTACTTTACCCAGCTCCAAACGGCAGATGGAAGGCGTCATTACTGCTGCAGCTCTGGGAATGACACACACACACACACACACACACACACACACACACACACACACACACACAGATGCTGCTAAAAATAAATAAATAAATAAATAAATAAATAAAATAAAACCTCTGGTCTAGCCCTGCACAGCTTTCCCACCATTAACCCTTTATAAACGGGCATCACATGGAGATCGTTATTTGCATGATCCTGTTTAAATAATTCCAAAATAAGAACCACAATAGTTAGAACATTTATTTATTTTGCAGCAGAGAGCTAAAGCTTCTGTCATCACATCATGTCTACGATAATTTACCTTACGTGCAGTGCAAACAAGATATTTTGCCATAATTTTGCATTTGTTTTTATTTAGATCAGGGCGTCAAACTCATTTTAGCTCAGCTCAATTTGATCTCTTATGGGCCGGACCAGTAAAACCACTGTATAATAACCCATAAATATCAACCCCTTTAAATGTTTCCCTTTTTTAGTGGAAAGAAAATTATTCTGAACTAGTCCATACCCATTGGTAGCTTTGTCACCTTCTACCTATGCCAGTCCTCAATGCCTATGTGCAGTTTCACATAGATTGACCGTCAGTGAGTAGAAAAACGTGGGACAGACAGAATGACTGACTGACAGAATGACACACTGACAGTTTCCGTGATTATGTACAGCATACCATACCATGACTTAGTCATACCAAACATTTGAAAAAATAAAAAAATATACTTAGTCATACCAAACATTTGAAAAAATAAAAAAATATTGGTCCACAAAAGCTTCAAAATTCACACGTAGGGTATTTACTGACGTGTTTTATGTCGTAGAACAAAACCTGAAACTCGCTTAAGCTTTTGTTAACCACAGACCTTAATTGAGGCATTTTACCAAAATCCCATTCAAAAAACGTATTGACTTTTACACGAGAGAACCGGAAGTGCTAAAAGCGCTAACGGAGTTCCGGGTTTATTGGCACACTCTATAGAAGCTCAGCTTTAGTAAGTTTTCCAACTTTTGCCAAGAGGGAACTTTAGATATTGGTCCCTAGATCATGTTCATCGAGTTTCATGCAGATCGCTTAAACTTCCTAGGAAGAGATCGATTTTAAGTGTTTTTCAAAAAATTCAAAATGGTGGAAAATCTATATAACTGGAAGTTATGGGTTCTTGAGGCAAATTTGTTCCTCATGAGGAGAGGCATCTCTGTGCAAAGTTTCATGCCTCTACGACATACGGGGCATGAGATATGCCCATTCAAAGTTTGCAATTTCAATCGGTTGCTATAGCGCCCCCCTTTGGCCAATTGATGTAATATTGCTTCATTCGCATCCTCCCATGACCCTCTACCACTGTGCCAAATTTCACATGGATTGACCAAGTCAGTGAGGAGAAAAACGTGGAACAGACACACAGACAGAGTTTTCGTCATTATATAGTAAGAAAATATTCATCCATTTACAAAACAAATGAACAGCCTGTGATTTCTTAAGAAAAATGTGCAAATTCAACAGTATGTCTCAGTTTTTCCACAATTCTTTTTCATAATTTTCCACTAAAGTGGAAGCTGTTGAAGACGACGGTTAAGTCACCGCCTGCCTTACAAACCATTTACAATCTGGAGTTTAGTCAGTGCCTCAGCAGCAGGGTTCCACCCATATTGTTTTAGGACAGAAGTTTGATACAAATTTTTTTGGACTGAAGCTGCTGGTTGACGAGATGTTGCACAATGTTTAGTATCTTTAAATATGACCACAGGAAGTATTCAGCGTTATTTCAGAGAGCTGTCTTCTGGTCAGGGTGGAAAAACTTAAACACAGACACACAAAACAGGCTGAAGAATTAGTTTATACATCAGTGTATCCTGCTGCCAATCCAAAAGCAGTGTGCTGCTAATAAAAATCGACTATGTGATGTGTTCCATGGTCATGATGGTATGTCCAATTTGTGGGTGAACTTCTTGAGTGGCGCAGTCCAAGGACGCAAAATGAATTTCAATGTAAACTGACAATAAAGTTGTATCTGATCGTTTTGGGGTTTTATTTTGTTTTTTTTAGAAAATTTGACAAATTTCAAAACTTTTATCAGTTATTGCAGTTTAACACAGTTTATTGACTTACATAACTGTTGACCGTAGGATATACAGATTTTAGGGAAATAAAACATTTGAAGATACTCCAGGAAATGACATCATAATAAACCAAAATACCATTGGAGGCACTGGTGGACCATTGTTGTGTTGCGAGCTCAAAGGGTTAAACATACCTGCACAATAGATGGTGATATAAAAACTGTGACTCATAAATGTAGAGCACATACCCTCTCCACACATACACAGACACACACACACACACACACACACACACACAGAAATACACACACAAGTAACTCTTGCAAGACAGCCATCACGCCATGTCTCTGCAAAACCATAAGCTCGTTGGTTTTGTTTATTGTTTGTCTCCCGGCACTGGGAGGCCTTTTTACACACACACACACACACACACACACACACAGACCCGCACACACAGATCCGCACACACACACACACACACGCACATTCACGGGCGCTCCAAATTGTTCGATTAAGTGGGTCATCCTCTCCTACAGTCTCTTGAAAGAGAAAAGAGCTTTTTTGTGCGTTCCTAGCCGAGAGGCAATCGCACCCTTCCATGGTTTTGGCTGCACCTTTTAAGAGTATTTATGGAAATGACAGTACAGCACTCTGGAGGGCTGCACACTGCCTGCTTGCTTAATATGTGTGTTTGTGTGTGTGTTGCATGTGTATCCATGTGTGTATTTGCACAGGGAGGATTTAAAAGCTCAGTTGTGTGAATATGAGCCGGTGTCTGCGGCCGTGCACGACTAATGATGTCCAAGTGTTCGCTCTGTGGTTATTTATTTTATTTATGTTTGGGTGATGAGCCGGGTCTGAATGGGACTGAGCCGCGACTCCAACGCAGCACAGGCCGATCTGTCACTGCCAATGAAAGCCAAATATCTTCGAGCCGATCCACTTTGGCTGTCTGAGAGAGGGAGAGCTGGAGTGTCCATCTCTTTCTGTATCCGTCCATCCGTCTGTCTGTCTGTCTGTCTCTTTGGACAGCTCTGTGGCGGTCCAGTCAGATCAGACTCCCTATCATTGAGTACTTGGAGTGATTCGCCTCCAGCAGCCACAGCTGCACAGGAAATGTTGATGTGGATGTTGTGTGAAATTATCAGACTTCAGATTAAATGAGGGTTGATGATGGATGTTGTACATCTCGTGTTTGGTCACCTGAGAGTCAGTAAACAGGAAATAGATGACCAGAAAGCACTGCTGATGTGTATGTAGGTATCACCCAAGCGGCAGCTTCCAACACCGTGTCCTAACTGTCCTAACTGGACATGGTGTTGGAAGACTATCACGCCTTGCATTACACTGGACACTCTCTGTCCACTCTGGATCTGACAAATATGAAACTCCATCTCGTCATGTAAACAAACCACTTACCCAGCAGCTGTGGTCTCACAGTAACCCCTGAAAAGATTGAGTATGTACTTCTTTATTATTCAACAACACTATTGTAGATAACTTAAAGGTATCCTTGTTGTAGCTCCCATACTGCACCATACCACCATCTCCACTTTGTAAAACAAGCTAGCGTGCTAGCATCCCACACAATTCTTACCAGAAACGTTCATCTTCTTGGTGATCTCCCTCCGGCCAGGTGCCAACTTATTTGGGTTTCTGTAGTAAACTGAAACTGCTGTACTCAGTGTTTTTACCATTTTTAATTACCAGGTCCATTTCTTTTAGAGAGGAAGAGACCTTTGCAGATAATTGACCCTTTGCTAAGCCCCGCCCCCCTTAGTTACTGTTGCTACGTCTGTCAAGCTTTCGCTCCTAGCATAAGAAATATGGAGTTTTCAGTGATATCAGTGAGAGATATTCCAAAGGAAATAACATTGAATTTCTGGAAAAACTGTTCGGAGATATCAGAGAGAAGCCAACAGAAAGGTCTTCAATATGCATGTGAGAGCTACATTCACAATATCATCTGCTGGCGGAGCATAAATCACGAGAACATTAAAATAGAGGGAAAAGCTCACCGGTCTCAATGCAAGCGTCAGACACCCCATGTATTGACACTTCGCTTGAAGGACAAAGAATGTTCTTGTACAGCAGGGTAAGTCAGTATACGGTTTAAATTTAAGTTAATGTTGAGTTATGTTCCCTCCTTGGAGCAGACGAAGGGAGAGCAGCTACAGGATTGGGATCGTCAGGTGTAGGGCGTCCGTTCACAAAATGCTAAAAGATATCAGTATGTCAGAACGTGTCACTGTCTAGCAATTAATGTTACTAGTATTTCTTTTGCCTACTACATGGTGACTCGACTTAAAGTTTAAACATAAGTAACTTACTATTATTATTGAGATGTCTTTGTTTTCTAATTTTAGCACACAAAGCTAGCGTTAGCTAACGTTAGTTAGCATCTTAACTTGGAACAAACGTAGGTGTTTCTATTGATCTTTTTTTGTTCGTGTGGTCTGCCACACTGTTTTAGCCATATCTTCCTTGGGTCTTGGGCTTGGGGAAGGGGAAAAATTCAACACCACCTTCAACACTTTTTGGTTATCAGGTGTTGGACTTGCAGGTACCGTATGCACGCTGCTTTGGCATATTAGCTTCTGCTGAAAGCTTGACGGACCTCTCAGTTGCTACACACCGTTGCTAACGTAGGATTGGACAGTGACTGATTAAGGGAGAGGCTTAGCAAAGGGTCAATTAAGCTAATGGCAAAATTGAATGTGTTGTGAATGATGACCATGTGATATTCTGTCAAGTTTATGTTCATGTGTTTGTGTCCACTTCCTGTTTTTTTTTTAAATGTGTTCTTTCCTGTGTTTAGTGTTTATTTTCAACTGTGTCTTGTTCCACTCACCTGTGTGTAGTTAGTGATCAGCCCTTGTGTATTTTAGACTCAGTAGCCATGTTTCCATCAGCCTGTTTAGATGCGCATCTAGAAGTATTGCATTGGAAAATTATGATGGAAACGCCAAAATTCGAATTAAAATCCCCTGATTCACACAAACTAAAATACGCTCGCTTTAGCCGGGTTTTGGTTGATGCGAAAAAATGTCGGGAAGGCGGTAATGCATTTACAAGCTGGTTGCCAACCGCCAGAAAACATAGAATAAGAAGAATGCGAGACTTGTTTTGTTTCCGGCTCTGCGGAAAACTCGTTGTTTCGTAGTTTTCACCAAAGTCCGTACATTTAATGGAAACACACAGGATTAGTATTTCTTTTAATGCGCATTTCCCAATGATTCGAATCACTTTTGGATGGAAACATAGCTAGTGTTTCCCCCATTCAGTTGCAAGATTGTCATTGTCGCCATAGTGTGTTCATGCTCTCCCGCCTTTTCCTCATGCTTGATTCCTTTGCTTTAGTGTGATCTCCCTGAATGAGCTTTTCTGCCTTCTCTGACTGCCTTCATGTTTTTGACCCCTCACCTCCTAAATAATGATTTGGATTTGATAAACTGTTCTTGGTGTTTTGTGCTCCAGAGTCCCAGTTTTGTATTAGATCGTTACTGAACACTGAAGAAATCTTAACCTAAAAACAAGCAGAGCTAATGTTAGCAGAACCGCAGCTAGCAGCTCCCCCCGACGTCCACTGGCCCCGAAGGAGCTTTGGAGAAATACTGATTTTTACATTGAAACTTTATTCATTGTTTTACCTGTTGTAATTGTGGGGTTCATTGTTAGGGCGAGACCTCTGTGGATAATTCAGGTCATGGTAAAAAAAACCCTGATGAATGAACACTGAAGGGATCCTAACTTGAATTAAATCAGAAATGGTGGTTGTTTAACAATGAAGGCAACAACTCCCATGATCCCACACTATGTCACGACGTCATCAAACTCTGTCTTTGGTTATTGTCTTAAGCTTAGTTCACATTACACGATTTTTACCCTGATTTTGCGTCGCGGAGACTATCATAATCTTTTGAGTGTGGGACGTATCCCGCCTCTCATTGGCTGATGCTCTTTGTCAGTCGTGTCACACTTCTCCAGTTTTCTAGCATGCCAGATATCCAGTCTCAGTCGCAGACGAGGGGGCGTCTTGCTTGTAGGCTTGTTCACACATGGGGACTCGTCGTGGCAGACTATCTGCAGACTCACCTCCGACCCAAGGAGGCTCTCAAGTCAAAATTGCGGTGAGAATCGTGTAATGTGAACTAGGCTTTAATCGAAAAATTCCCAGCAGCTGAAAATTACAAATTGTGCACTAAAGTATTTTTTATTTGTTTGTAAGGAGGGATGTGATGTCTTTCACAGTTTCCCCAGCCGACCAGCTGGACATTGTATACACTAGTGGACAAACACCGACACACGTCCAAGTTTTTCACTTTTTCCCCCAAACAGCTCCGTCTGAGCAGCTCATCCATTTCTACTGCGAGTTGCACTGGGTCCATCATCAAGTCATTGTACATGGCTTACTCACGTTTATAAGTACTTTATTTCATCATTTTTCTTCTTTGATGGTACCACATACTCACACACTCACTCACAACTAGCCCAAACGTCGTTCCCTGGAAATGTTATCGTAGTTATATCATCACCTTTTTTTGCATCTTTGTCATTTTGAAAATATCTCTGCTAATCCATCACCACGCTGACAGGACAGATAAATTTCATCTCGGCCAGTTTGTCAGAAGTGGACAACGATACAGGTGGTGATGTGACAAAGATGTATCGGCCCTCCTGAGATGACTGATGCATATTTTAGGTGTTTATGTCCTTGTCTTCTCTTTAGGGCCCAAATAATCTGCCATGAGAGTCCTGTTGTCACACTGTCTTATATAACCTGTGTTATAAGAGAAGTGGCTTCTATTAAATCCTTAAATCCCAAATTATTTTACAGCATTAAAGGAAGACTTCACCCCCTAAATGTCCAGGTACTTATCAGTTACTCACCTCGTGAATGAAGAATCCAAAACTGGGGAAAAGTCTTGATGAATTGAAGTCAAAGGGTCTCAAGGCAATTGAATCGAACGCAACTGGACTTGGTTTTGTCTTAGAAGACGTTTCACCTCTTATCCAAGAGGCTTCTTCAGTTCATGCTTGTCTGACTAGGCTGGAACTAGTCTGACAAACTGGTGTGGAAGCACCCAGGTATTTTTTTGCTTGTAGGCTTGTTCACACATGAGGACTCGTCGTGGCAGACTATCTGCAGACTCACCTCCGACCCAAGGAGGCTCTCAAGTCAAAATTGCGGTGAGAATCGTGTAATGTGAACTAGGCTTTAATCGAAAAATTCCCAGCAGCTGAAAATTACAAATTGTGCACTAAAGTATTTTTTATTTGTTTGTAAGGAGGGATGTGATGTCTTTCACAGTTTCCCCAGCCGACCAGCTGGACATTGTATACACTAGTGGACAAACACCGACACACGTCCAAGTTTTTCACTTTTTCCCCCAAACAGCTCCGTCTGAGCAGCTCATCCATTTCTACTGCGAGTTGCACTGGGTCCATCATCAAGTCATTGTACATGGCTTACTCACGTTTATAAGTACTTTATTTCATCATTTTTCTTCTTTGATGGTACCACATACTCACACACTCACTCACAACTAGCCCAAACGTCGTTCCCTGGAAATGTTATCGTAGTTATATCATCACCTTTTTTTGCATCTTTGTCATTTTGAAAATATCTCTGCTAATCCATCACCACGCTGACAGGACAGATAAATTTCATCTCGGCCAGTTTGTCAGAAGTGGACAACGATACAGGTGGTGATGTGACAAAGATGTATCGGCCCTCCTGAGATGACTGATGCATATTTTAGGTGTTTATGTCCTTGTCTTCTCTTTAGGGCCCAAATAATCTGCCATGAGAGTCCTGTTGTCACACTGTCTTATATAACCTGTGTTATAAGAGAAGTGGCTTCTATTAAATCCTTAAATCCCAAATTATTTTACAGCATTAAAGGAAGACTTCACCCCCTAAATGTCCAGGTACTTATCAGTTACTCACCTCGTGAATGAAGAATCCAAAACTGGGGAAAAGTCTTGATGAATTGAAGTCAAAGGGTCTCAAGGCAATTGAATCGAACGCAATTGGACTTGGTTTTGTCTTAGAAGACGTTTCACACACCATTGGAGCACTAACGAACCAGTGACATCATTGGCCTTGTGAAGACCTCCCCAGCGGTTAAATACCTGGGTGCTTCCACACCAGTTTGTCAGACTAGTTCCAGCCTAGTCAGACAAGCATGAACTGAAGAAGCCTCTTGGATAAGAGGTGAAACGTCTTCTAAGACAAAACCAAGTCTAGGTCTATGACCTGGATGAATGAGAATATCCACAGGCATGAAGTCAAAGGGATTTAACAACGGCAAACTACATAAAAACATCAGTTTACAAACTCTCACACAACTCGTGCAGTATAATCCAAGTCTCATTTATCCAGTCGTATGCTCAGGACTTCACAAACAGCCCTTTCCAACAATGAATTGAACTAAAAATTAAAGTTATCCATGTTCTCTTCAAACCCAGACTCCACTGACAAAAACAGTCATTTTACGGTTTCATTTCGAAGTCGTTGAAAACCAAGACTTGGCCAGTGACCTCCAGTTTGGCACTGACAAATGAAAGCCATTCTCTCACATCAGTATAACATGCAGCCGTGTACTGTTATTGTTAAATAGCACCCAGCGACCAATGAAATTGTGCAGACTAATGATCTTTCTGGTCGACGGACATTTGGTCGACTGTTAGGAGGCAGCCCGACTTTGAAGTGTTAAAGAGGCAACAGATAGGATTCGGGGTTGGTTTTTTTTTAGCTTGGCGCCACCTAGCGTCAGTGGTGTTGCGTCGCCCTGTCGCAATGACCAAATTGACCGTGGGGATCAGAGATAATCAATAAAATGTAGGCTGTAAAGCCACCGGTATACCTCTGTGTATATGTAGAATGAGAAGGTGTGTGGACACTATACTAAATAAATGAGTAAAGAGACCGAGCAACAATTATCAGATTTATCTGAAGAAAAAACAAATAGTAATGCAAATAATTATACCAGAATGCACAGTACCAGTACAAACAACTCACAGTAAATTATACCAATATGTACAGTATCAGTACAAACAACAGTAGACACGTAAGGGATAATGTATAGTGAGCCGGTGACTGTTGAAAAATAACTCCCGACAGGGGAATGGAACCCCGACGCGCAGCGGAGTTATTTTTCAACTGTCACCGGCTCACTATACATTATCCCGCTTAGAACATGGCTTACTACTAAAACATTCAAATGTTACAACTGGCATCAATATTATTAAATTGCTGGCAGAGTGTATTGACAGAGGAGAGGCGTTCACCAGACAAACGGGAGCGGAGGAGAGGATTTTACTCCACTTCTCCCGGTCGGAGATGCTGGGTGCCCAGTAGCTGCGAAGGCTGCCCTCACATTTATGGCCAGTGACCGACATGATCTCCCTGCTCTCCAGGCCAGCTTGGGAGAGCTGTGTGGACTAACGTTAACTGATTTTGATGCTCCTCAGTCTAAGGCCGTTGCAGTGAAAAGTCCAGTGTTCACTTAGCTGGGCGTAACTTAGCTGGGCGATGTCCGTCGATAGCTGCCTCCGTGAGAAGAGAACAGAAGGAAGGGAGGGGGGTATCACTGTCCGAGGGCTGCCGTAGAATGGCAACGAGGATGTCAGCCGACCAACACTCGCTACCCGGTCCCTGGTTGCGGCGATTTGCGATGCTGGCCAGCTAGGAATGAACTAGCAGCCAGTACAGTACAGTCCTCTCGTCTAGCTAACATTTAGCCGTGTTACTTACTGATCCATTAGAAAGAAAGCTAGCTGGACATGGGTTTTGAAGCCTCTTTGGTCACGGAGCTCCCTCCATCTCTTGAACGCCTGACTGAGGTTTACTCTTGTTTTTCCTCTTCTTGTATCACTCTCCTTTTTGCTCTTCTTTGCCTCCTCACACAGAGGAGCTCCTTTTCTTTTGCTAGGCCTTTTTTCACTTGTCTCCAAACTTTGTCCGTCTGCCATTGTGCTCCTGACTCAACCTTCTCATGCCCAACTCCTCATAAGGACTCGCTCCAGTCCCTGATTGGCTGACCGACCAATTTCGCAATACATGCAGTAAAGCAGATTTTTTCAGCGAAATTTCGGCACCAGTGGCAGAAGCTTATTGCAAAGATCGCAAAGCCACTAAGTAACATATGTAAACGCTGATAGTCTGATTTTAATGTGGCCACTACCCTGTGCAACCCACATTATTTTCATAATGATATATTTAGGAAAAGATCTGTTGCCTCCTTCAAATAAAATAGAAGACATGAAATGATGTCAGTGTGTTGAAGCATTTTTAAATGTGAAATTGAAGGTTGAAAGTTGTTACGAGAGGTATCCCTGTTACATCGTGCCTGTTTATTGAGGATAGCAACAGTAAAACCCCTGTGGGTGACTTCATTGTGTACAAGGAACAAAACGTAGGTGGTCACCATGTAGGTGGTTTTATCCTATCACAGGAGAAATATGTAGACAATGGTGAGGTTTAACGCAGCGTCTTTGTGAAGTTCTTACCCCAAAACATGTCTGAAAAAAGAGACTGTAATGTATGTCCAGACGTATAGAGATATCTGAGTGAAATCGTGTGTGTGTGTGTGTGTGTGTGTGTACCTTTGCTGCGTACGTCTGCACTCTAGCAGCAAGGTTGACATGAAGCTGAGAAGGAGTGTGAAGGGCACAGCACCTCAGGAGGAATGACACAACACATGCGCGCACACAAACACACACACACACACACACACACACACACACACACACACACATATACAGTACACACGAATACACCTCCTCTCCTTGCTTTTCTTCTCTCTCTTCGATGACTCATCCCACCCAGGGACAGCGAGTGAGGGAGGAGAAAGACAGAGAGGAGACGGACGGGAGAGTGTGAGGGACGACACAACAGTGGGGAGGAAACAGCTCGTTTAGAGATCCACAGAGGAGACATTCGGCACGAAGCACTTCGCTTATTGACCTTTTATTTCAATGCTATGCTAATCCGATTGTGCGCATCGTTGTAAAAGTTATTCACAGCCGCTCATTCCCAGCAAACATGCCATATGACTCTCACCAGTCCCACGTGGAGTCTCGCAGATGATTCTTTTCTTTTTGTTTTAAAACGCTTTTCCTTTTTTCCCCTGCATGGCGGCGGCTCAGCTACAAACAACAGAAACCCTCCTAACCAGCTCAGCAACACGCTGAGCTTTGCTCCCGTCTGCCCTGCCGCTCTGCTCTGCTCATTTGATGGTATCTGTTAGAGAGATCCCAAACTGCCATGCGTTCCAGGTCTGTATCACTGAGCATCACAGACTGTAGACCCAATTCTTTACTCTCTCCAAATCCCATAGTCTCTAATGTCTTTATCTTATGGTGTGAGGGTATTTGAGGAGGTAGATAGACTCCCGAGGAGCCGGGGATGTTGTCACAAGAGGTGATTATACTGCACTGAAGGAGGTACACTACTGAGCTGGCTGGAGTGCGTGAGGATAAGGGCGTATTGCTGAGGATATGTCTGTATTGCTGACTGCTGCAAAGCCCACAGATAGTTGAGTGGTCAGGTCCCATGTGCCTGTGGAGCAACATACAGCATATGCCCCTGCTGCACCATAATTCTATCCTTACTCAACTTTTTAAGGGCACTACAGTTGCTCCGTGGTTACATATATCATCTGATAATAGAGAGGTCCCGTATCAGACTGGAGGAAAGGCCCCGTGTTTCCTCTGGACAAAAAAACACACCAACATCTGCCTGTTGTCTTTAACGGAAACGGTTACAATCGGCATTCGTTCCCAGACAAACGACTCCGCAGTAGTCATGGGTATTAATCATCTCCAGCTCCGATCGGCAGTGATGGAAACAGGACACACAGGTGGACACATGGGCGGATCATGAGACAAAGGGCCTCTGGGCGCAGATAGGCAAAAGGCCCCACCACCTCTACCACACAGGAGGAAGACACATAGACTTTGTAGAGGTTTTGCCCTCTTTCTGTTGTTTTTTGTCTCTTTGGGGTTGTTTTGCCTGTTTTAGTAGTTATTTCGAGTCTCTTTGCAGTTTCTTTGCACCTTCTTGTGGTTTTCCTGTCTCCCTTTGGTGGTTTTGCCAGGTTTTATAGTTATTTGGTGTCTCTTTGAAGTTTCTTTGCGTCTCTTTGTAGTCATATTGTGTCTCTTTGCTGTTGTTTTGCTTGTTTTTGTGGTCATATTCTGTCTGTTTGCAATTTATTTGCATCTTTCTGTGGTTCTTCTGTCTCTTTGTGGTTGTTTTTCCTAATTTTGTCATTATTTTGTGTCTGTTTGCGGTTTATTTGCATCTCTTTGTGGTCCTATTGTGTGTGTTTGTGGTTGTTTTGCATACATTTGTCCATATTTAGTGTGTCTTTGCAGTTTCCTTTCCATCTTTTTGTAGTTTTCTGTGTCTTTGATTGTTTTGCATAATTTTGTCATTATTTTGTATCTCTTTACAGTTTCTTTGCATCTCTTTGTGGTCATATTGTGATTCATTGTCACTGTTGTGCCATTTTTGTGGTTATTCTGTATCTTTTTGTGGTTGTTTTTGTCATTTTTTGTGTCTATTTGCACTTTATTTGCATTTTTTGTAGTTTTTCTGTCTCTTTTTGGTTGCTTTGTCTGTTTTTGTAGTTATTTAGTGTTTTTTTGCAGTTACTTTGCATCTCTTTGTAGTCATATTGTGTCTCTCTTTGGTTGCTTTGCCTGTTTTAGGACTTACCTAATATTTTTATGGTTGTTTTGCCTATTTTTGTCATTATTTTGTGTCTGCAATTTATTTGCATCTGTTCGTGGTGTTACGCTCCACCCTTGGGCAGCCTTATGGGACAAACAACTCCACCACTGACCCAAAATAATCACACAAGACACCTTTAAAACACCCAAATCCATGTGATTTATCGATAAATAAATCAAACAAACAAGACAACAAAAATCCCAGGCTGAGAGGCAGCAGGACCAGCAGTCACCACACCAGCAGCCTCTCTCCTCTGCTGCTGGTACAGGAGCTCTTAAGCACCTCCTCCTCTACGCCAGGCACAATTCACCTTGTTAAGCAATGCAGCACACCTGGGCAGATCTACAGTGGAGGGAAAAGGGACAGCAGCACAGAACACATGCAGCATGACAGTGATCATAATGTGTCTGTTTGTGGTTGTTTACCTTTTTAAGAAGTTATTTAGTGTCTCTTTGTAGTTTCTTTGCATCTTTTTGTAGTTTTTCTGTCTCTTTTTGCCTGTTTTGCCTGTTTTTGTAGTTATTCAGTGTCTCTTTGAAGTTCTTTTACATCTCTCTGTGGTCATTTTGAGTCTTCCTGGTCAATACGGGTTAATTTCAGCAACATTTTGCAGGTGAAAACCAGGGGGGGCCCCTGACACTTTGGGCCCCTGGGTCTGTGCCTGGTAGGACTGTTCAGTAATCCATTCGTGGGTGAAAATGCTCATTTTTGCCCCTTTTTTCAGCATGACCGTCGCTACCTTCTGTGAGTCTTTGTCATCTCAGCCATGTGTTCCGTCTGTCTCCGTCCAAGCATTTCTCGAACATTGTTTCAAATTCATCTGCACTGAGTCACCACGGGAACATTTCCACTGGCCTCCATGCTGCTTTTTACTGTCAGCTAACCCTGTTTTCCAGCACGTTGGAGACATCGAACATGACACACAATTCCCATGCTTAGAAAACCCAACATATATGCACTAAGATTGGTGTAGACGAGATATTAAAGTGACTTGAGCATTAACCTTGTATTTAAAATCTGGATATCAGCAACACAGTGTTACATCACTCATGTGATACAATGATATTTTATAACAGTGTGGTGTAAAATTGGTTTGGAATAATATCCAAAATGGATCTCAATTCAAACCCTGCACTGCTCATTCACTGTAAAAGCATTAACTAAATGGATTCATGTTAGCAAAGATCAATTTCCTCATCAGTGTTTACTGCAGCGTCTCGTTCCACACCGTGCGATTTTATGTTGAAAATGTCCGTTTTTCAACTTTATGCTCGTTTCCCTGCTTTTGGTCATTTTTACTGCTCTCACTTTGCCCCGCAGAAATGGCAGCGGGATTCGAGGTGCTGCTAGATTGCCTCAGATAATGCAATGCACTCAGGCGGAGCACAGGTGTGTGTGTGTGTGTGTGTAGTGTGTGGGCCTGCCTGGCTGCCTCTGAGGGGAAAGTTTCTGCCCAGAGATCCAAACTGATCCCCCAAAAAGTCCGACAGCAAGCCCAGACAAGCCCTCACAGCGTGCTGCCAAACAAACCCTCCTGAGGTTTTGAGGCTGTGATTGTTGGACCTCAGTACGAATCCTTCACAGCATCCTCTCTGAAAATGTAAAAGCCTATTTGCAGTGATTTCTTTTTTCATGTGCAGGAGATGGGTGTTAATTGGTAAACGTGTGAATGGAGCAACATGGTCACAAAAGAAGGTATGAAAAACAGATATGATGTTTTTAATAACTTGGCTCTGCTTCGTTCACCACAGTGGAACAGCAAAGTTCATCCACACATCCTCGTGAAATAGGCGGCGTTAAAGGCTTTCTGATGTAGGATTAGTTCGTTAACTTCTGTAGCTGGTGAGGTTTTTTTTAAGTTCTTGCATGCTGTTTAATCCCATCTGACATTTTGTTCTCAGGATGTGGCATCATTTAAAGAAGTACTTCTCGCTGGAAAGATGGTAATTCATAAAGCTAGTCTGGCTTTGCAGGAGAAAGATGCAAATACTTCTGAAATTGGTGCAACATGACCAGAGACGATAGAGGACAAAGGACTGCGGCATCAAAAGGTAGAAAACCTACAGCTACCAAAACGAATGCAGGTTGGTGACGTAATGCGAGTTGCCTGTCCGAAAAACAATATGGCGGCCAGCTAGCAACAAAAGATCTCATATTACAGATAAACATTAAGCTAAAATATGTTTCTGAAAACATTTAAGGTGAGAAATCAGCGCTGCCTACTTTTACCATTCAGAGTTTGAGACAGAGTATAGAGACAGAGTGCAACGCATAATAATCTGAAAGCCACGCCCCCAAAGGGGAAACGAGGCCTGCTTTCCCCTCCGCTTCTTCACGCGTTCGCAGTCATTCTGCTTCTGCAGCAGCGCCTTCAGTCTCCACGACTGAATTGCTACCTAGCTAGCTAAAATTAGTAGCTATAGCTAGCTAATAATTAGCTAATAATAAGATGGCAGAGGATTATTTTAGCACGCTATGCCTACCAGAGAGGCAACGGTGTATTGATAAGCTTAATATTGCCGGTCTACCTCAGTGTCCCTTCTCCTTACCTTGCTCGTCTTGGAAAAAACATGATGTGGAGATTCTTTTTTAAGAAGATGAGCATTTGGGCATGCTCAGCCGTCAGCCTGCTCCTACTACCGGCACACGTTGTTGTTTTGAGACATGCCTCTACATGCTGGTAGATTGATATAAGTGCTAGAGCGGACCGCTGGAATGGACTGCTTGAATCACGGAGCGCTGGGCACAATTATAACAGAAGTTGCATTCATACTGTCACTGCTTTGGCTTAACATACATAAATACAGTTAACTGTTACTCTAAAAAAATACATTTGGAGGGTTTGACAAAGTGTTTGCTGCACACATAGGCATACCGAGTGTCAGGATCCCACAATTTCTTTCCTGTTGAAGCCTCACGTTTTATTGCCTGTATCCACTTTTGTCTTCTACAAGGTTCCGTTTTTCTGCTCGGCAGCTGATAAAAGCTAAGCTCTGGGTTTTTATTGGCCGTGCAGCCCAACACACAGCAACTTTTCGGCATTTGGACTTAGGGAAAACTCAACAGTATAAGATAGGGGGTGCTGTTACACATCTTGTGAAACAGAACAGAGACAAATGAAGAAGAAGATTCACTGGAAACCGGAGGAAGATGCTGTTGATGGAAATGCATGAAAATGTCAGCGCCTACGGAAAAGTTTACGGTTGCGCAGGCCATGGAGATGCTGATGGACTCTGACACTTTTAACTCTTTTAACTTGTTTTAACTGACTCGATATTGTATAATACTACTCTTATTTTTAAATATATATATTGCACTATATTGTTTTATTTTGAATTGGTTGTTTTATGTCTTTATTTATGTACTCAGGTCTCTCTTGAAAATGAGATATCGATCTCAGTGGGACTTACCTTATATCATACTACCAAGGGAGGTGCAATACAGCTGACCGGCGGCCAATCATACAGCCGCAAAAGGCAGCTTTTGGTGTGACGACTTCAGAATGAGAACAGGCTGAAATGATCTGGTGTACCGTAAAACTTTGGTACCGCTGAAGCCTTTACTCCTATCCATCTATCTATCTATCTGTCTATCTATCTATCTATCTATCTATCTATATCAGTCTGAACCCAATGTCCACCCTCTGGACTTGTGGACTGACGTCTGAACCCAATGTCCACCCTCTGGACTTGTGGACTGACCCCTCGCGAACTTCATTCATACGTACGTTACCATGGAAATGTTCGAGCGACGATTACAATCATTGTAACTGCTGTCANATCTATCTATATCAGTCTGAACCCAATGTCCACCCTCTGGACTTGTGGACTGACCCCTCGCGAACTTCATTCATACGTACTGTGATGAGTTCACCGTCGTCACGTAAAGGCTGCGAGGGCAGAGATCACAAGCCACTGATAGACAGGCCACGAGACTGTTTCAACGCGTTACCATGGAAATGTTCGAGCGACGATTACAATCATTGTAACTGCTGTCACATTCTGTCTGCTCACCTGTCCATGCAGAAAACAAGATATCAATCTCATGTACAGGGCTGTTTTGTGAGTGAACAAAATACATTTCTGTAAAACAAACAGACTGCAGACATTCACATACAGAAGTGTTTGTGAATAAGGATGGACCTATGACTAAATAATTTTTTTAGGTGTGTTGGTAACTTCAGAAGATCTTCTGGCTGCATTTCAGCCACTTTTCTAGCCTTTATATTTGGCGTTACACTGCCCAACCTATTGTGTAGGCTGCAGTGATACAATGCAATTTGATTCCCTCTACAGCCCATATGTCTACATATTTCTGTTCACGATGTTGTTGAATTTTTACTTCTGGCCGACATGATTCAAGTAGTGTTTTAACAGGCTACAGTGACTGTTTTACATACACATAAGTTTTTATTTTTTTAGTCGGCTATTGAAAAAAAGTCTGCTGAAGTCTGCACGCCAACCAGACTCTCTGGAAGTCTGCAGAAAGTCAGCTTGAGGCCTCTTGTAGACTGGTTGCATTCTGAATTGGACAATCCTAAGCACTCCCAAACTTCCCAGGAATGCGCCTGCAAAGTCTGCGATTCTGCGAGTGTGGTGAAGTCTGGACATTTGGATTTAGCCACAGTCTGCTGTATCCGCTGAGACGAGCTGATTTCACCACCAAATGTTGTCATCTTAAATTCAGCTGTAACCGGATCTTTAATTTTTTTTAAATATCACTAACTGAAAAGATTTTTATGGAAGCATAAGGAACTCACCTCAGAATAAAATAACGAGATCATTATCTCAGAATTATGAGAAAAAATTTCATATATAAAAATTCTGTGCTTGTTTTTCTGAATTAATGAGATCATTATTTTAGAATTGAGAAAAGTTTTCATGGCAAAAAAAAAAGTTTCTCTTTCGGAATTACCGAGATAATAATCTCATAAATTGCAGAATTGTTTTTACTTTTTTTTCAGAATTCTGAGATAATAATCTCGTTAATTCAGAAAAACAGAGCTGATTTTTTTTTCCTCCAGTGAATGCAATACGCTTCCATAGTTTTTGCACTGTGTCTGAATTATACCAAAATTGAATCCCTGCTTATATTGGTCAGGGGAAAAAAGTTCCTCAGTGATTGTAGAATTATAAATTCCTGGCAGGAGCAGACAGCCAGCGGCTTGGAGTCAGCATACAGAGAGCTCCAGCCTAGCCAGCTGCTGAGAGCTGCCATCCCCAGAAACAGAGACCTTGGCAGGGGACGGTGTTGAGACACACTGGGTTCCCTCCTTCAGCCTGGAGCCCTGTGAGTTCTGCTCAGTGGAGGAGAGCATAGAGCCCAGCCCAACAGGAGGCTTTGCTTGTCAGGCCCTGAGCGCACTGAGTGTGTACTTGTCGGTGCGCGTAAGTTTTTGTGTCAGTTTGTCTGCACCAGTGCGTGTGGCGTTGTGCTCATGTGTGTGAGCGCAGCACTGACTCCAGCTGCAGCGAGATTTATAATGTTGCACGCATGTGTGAGTGTGAATGTGGATTCTGTCACCCACTGGGCCTCACACACATTCCAAAATAAACGGCTCCCACCGAGGATTACTATCGATCCGTGTGGAGCACTCAGCTGCATTTGGAAAGAGAGAGGGAGAGAGCCAGTGCACAACTTCCTGTCTCTCTCTCCTCGCCCGTCTTCTGAGGAATGTTATGTGTCTGCCTGTCTGCAGAAAAAGTGTAAGGGATGATTTGGAAACACAGTCCACTAAAGTGTTACAATGACAAACCACTGCTAGCTGTCTTTCAGACATATGAGACAAAGTGTGTGTGTGTGTGTGTGTGTGTGTGTGTGTGAGGAAGAGAGGGAATGGTAAAAGAGGACGGGGAGACTGTAACACCCCCCTCTCACTGATTTTCCCTCTCTGAAGTAAGTGGAAATCTTTTGCTTGTCAGACTTGAGGGAGAGACGGGGTGAGAAAAAAAGAGACAGTGAAAAGCGGTGAAGGAAACACACACACACGGAGAGACAGAACGGAGAGAGGAAATAAAGAGGCTGTTTGATTGACAGCCAATACGCCTGCCTGTTTCCTGTCACACACATGATTGCTGACCCACCCCTCTGCCCGGCTGAGGCCTCTGGGTAGGCAGGCCAAGATGGCAGCCCCATTTAAAGAATGAAGGATCATGAATGGATGGACGCCTCCCAGGCCGCTCGCTGTCTCTGGGCTACACGTCTGTGTATTTACAGTAAGTGCAAACTGTGTGTGTGTGTGATGTCAGCATATTACCCCATTTCACCCCGTTAACCATTAGCTTCAATCTATGACTTGTAATCCTGTCAGAATGACCACTGCAGTATATATAGCATGTACTGTATTGTTCAGCTGCATCCTGGTGACATAACTGGAACACAAAACTTCATTTTAATTAAGTAATATTTTTTTCAAGCACATTACGCCATCCTGATATGCACCTCCCCAGAAATATAACTACACGTCACAGCGACACAGACCTCCTGTCTGTTTCTGTAAGCTGAAACCATTTCCCTCAGTGGAAACAAAGCTTTTATTTACTTTAATTTCACAGATAAGAAACAATAAACTGTGAAGACAATAAAGCCTCCACAAACATAGCATTTTAAGTCCTGTGTGTGATTTATCCTGGCTTCATATGAGCAGAGGAAATCTCCGGTAGTCGCCAGGCTAATTCATACAATGTAAAATACCATAGGCTAGCGCTAATAACGTTAGCATGTTGTGGGGAAACCTTGTGAGTTGTAATGGAGCCAAATTTTGTAACGTTACCTTTGTTAAATGTCGCTGTTGTCCCTGGATTCATATGAGTAGAGGAAAAGTCCGCTAGCTGCTAGGCTAATTTATACAGTGTAAAATACTATAGGCTTGTGCTAATAACGTTAGCATGTTGTGGGGAAAATGTGTCCAGATAAAGACAAGTGTTTGTCTGTGAATGCTGCGAGTTATAGTGAAGCTGATTTGTGTACTTGTGTTTGAAACTGTCTCTATTAAGCCATGTTTAATGTGTGTTTAATGTGTGTTTTGAATCAACTAAACTTTACAGCGCTTCACAGAAACCTCCGCCGCTGACTAGTGTTTTGGAGGTGTAACTGCAGAGTGAAACAAACACACCACCACACAGGTATAAATGCTCTCAACAGTGTAGGCCACGTGCGTGGCTCTGCACAGAGCTAACGCACAAGTATAAATCCTGCTTAAAGGCTTTGTTTCTTCATTGCATTCACACTGCTAAGAGGGACGCTGAAGTGACATTAGCCAGCCATAAAAGATTCTTATATTTCGCTTTGATGAGTCTAAATCACGTATTTTCACCATCACATATGTGCACAGTAAAGCCTGGACTTCACTGTTGGTCCATCTGTCATCCAGTCTTCAATTTTTTCCATTAAGAGCTGTTGTATCTGTGTTGTCTGTTACACAGCTAACTATTTTTTGAAATGGGGGTTGGGTGCTGGGATAGTAACTACTCTGAAATCGACTGAATCACTGTTCCGTCACTTTTGATAGGCAACCTGCATTTAATTTGAATTGCGGAGATATGTGGAATCGGCAAATGTGTTTATTTCTGTTGCCATTTTTCAGGCGTAACTGTAACATTTAAAGATATATAGTTAAACTTGATTGTCCGACCTACGTTTCTACTGTGCTTATTTTATTTACTGTGTTGCTTTGCTAGCATCTTTGATAAACTAAATCTACCAGCACGGACGCTAAAGCTAAACAATGAACTGTTGTGGACAGGGGCAGCAACAAAACGCCAATGCCAATTCAACATGCTGAATCAGTGGAGTAAAAGCTGACTAGCACCAAAGAGAACCAACAATGCGATGAACACCGGAGCAACGAGGGCAATGAATGCTCACTGACACCCCAAATTCTAAATGTGCATCAATTTGAGAAAAATCATTGTTAGTAATTTATTAAAGGTTTATGACTCCAAGACTTTAAAAAGAAAAAAGGCTAATCTGCTTGGTCCCGACTGTGTGGCTCCATCGTTTGACAGTGGGCTGGAAACATCAGCACATTACTGTCATCAGACTTTAATTCACATGTTGCTAAATTCTGATTGGTGGCCACTTTTTTTGCCAACTGACCCCCACCCACTTCAAATCAGTGAGAAGAGCCAAACGAAACAAATCAGACAGGAATCTGATGCAAGTTTGGCAGAATATTTTGTGCTCATTTTGAAAAGATAATTGACAAAAAGTTTTTTTGGGCCTTTAAGAAACAAATCTGCCCAACAAGGCTCCACATCACTAATGTGTATAGATATTCAAATCACAGATCTGCGATAGCAAGAACATTATCTCACTTATTAATAACAGGTGTGAATGTACAAGCCCAGAGTCAGATAAGTTATCCAGATACAGATTGCATGTTTACACCAGGTGTAAATGAGACATCACTCACTCAGCTCACTGAGTACACGATCTGAGTCCCAGCTGAAATTGACCCAGCTCTGCCCCCTCAGCACCCAGCCAGATCTGCAACATCTGCAGCCAAACTTGGGCTCAAACCAGCTCACATTTGGTCGTCTGGCAGCGGAACACAGCAGCAATCAGCCCAACTCCGATGGTCGCCAGGGTTACTCACTACAATCAAGCTCAAGAATTTCTGTGATCAATGACGGCAACATTTATGACCGGGGTGGTCATTAATATCTACAAGAGGTTTCCCACAATAAACGATGGTAAGCTTTAATCAGTGTGCGGAGCAGTGTCAGACCCATTTACACTAACGGCAAATACAAAGACAACTTCTTTTTTTTTTTTTTTCATAATAATTTTTGGCTTTTTCACCTTTATTTGACAGATGACAGAGAGAGAGGCGTATGACATGCAACAAAGGTGGAGCTTCGGTTGACTATAATGGACTCGCTCTGTTTCAAGCGTCTGCAGCAGACCTATTGCCACTTGTTGACCCTTAAATCACCACATAGTTCTGACCTTAACCGTGCTATCTGGACGCCAATTTTTTTTTCCTTTTATGGCAAAGGCATGCCCCGCCCTATTCTGCCTCTGATTGGCCAGTACTCGTTGCCCTCATTGGGTGAGTTAAGACATGAGGAGTGAGACTGGCTAGGGTAAGATGGCTTTACTTTGACCATGATGTCGAGCTGCGCATCAGCAAAGCAAGACATGCCTTTAGAACACTCCGACCTGTATGGCTCTCTTCCCGGCTCTCCAGAAACACCAAAATCAGAATCTTCAATACAAACGTAAAATCTGTCCTTCTCTATGGCTGTGAAACCATTGATAAACTACAAGTGTTTATTAACAACTGTCTCAGATACATACTGAGGATTTGGTGGCCCAACAAGATATCAGATGTAGAATTGTGGAGACGCATGAATCAGGAGCAAATCCACAACGAAATCAAATCCAGAAAGTGGGGATGGATCGGCCATACACTTAGGAAGGATCCGAGAAATATAGCAAAACAAGCTCTGGACTATAATCCTCAAGGCAAGAGGAAGCTGGGGAGACCAAAATCCAACTGGAGGCGGTCCACGCTTGATGAACTGACCAAGACGGGGACCTCCTGGCAAGAAGCGAAGACCATCGCGCAGAAGAGAGTGAGGTGGAGATCCATGGTCGCCCTATGCTCCCAAGGGGGCCAAGAGGATTAAGTCAAGTAAGTCAAGACTTTGGCCATAGAAGGAAAAAGACTAGAGAGTATGTGGCTGGACTGTGTTTGAAACGCTTCAGGGATTTTAAGTTTAAAAAAAGGTGGCAGCATTCTATCAGTCACGGACTTTGCTGCATCAGATACTGTCGTAGCGCCAACCATAAACAACGCCAACTAGCGATCTAGTGGCGATATTCCCATGACACCCACTACATTGTTTAGCTTCCGTGCTAGTAGATTTGATTTATCAAAGATGCTAGCAAAGCAACACAGCTAACACACACTCTCACTGCGACATCGTCACATATCAGCATTTGGTCATGGACTTTCCACGTCCACATATGACGTGCAAGGCACCCTGGGTGTGTTGGTTGTTGACGTTCTGGGACACCGTGTCAACTTCAGCCTGTTACATGCATTGTCTCATTTCAAAATACACTTCTGTTCTTACAGGAAATGTACAGTTTGCATACAGTCTCTTTCAAAATAAAAGCACTTTGTCAGTACAACACCGCAAATTGATGTTTTTTCCTTCAACAACAAACACACGTGGTTAGATTTAGGAAAAGATCGTTAAACTATAACGGCAACTGGCCACGTATCATGCTGACGTTAGAGGACATTTTTTTTGTTGGTTTCTGATGCCACAAGTCACTGTCCAAGTGCCGGATTTCGACAACTTCAGAGTGAGACACAGTACATAAAATAAGCACAGCCATGTCAGATAGGTCAGATCATGATGTTTAACTATATAAATCTTGAAATGTTCCAGTTACGGCTAAAAAAAGGCAACAGAAATAAACAAGTTTGCTGATTCCACATATCTCCACATATTCAAAACAGTTGCCAGTTTTCTACCCGGAAGTGACCATTGTTGACGGCACGTCACAGTGATTCAGTCTGTTCGTTTCAAAAGAGCAGCAGCCAATGAAGGAAGAGCAACACTGACATCATCACTCACTCAGACCAATGGTGTGTCTTCATCATTCAGTAACTCACCGACAGACTTTCACGTTTACAGGGCTGCTGCGGTCCAGCCAAAAATATCACTACCTGTACTCTGCCTTGCTCACTCGCTTTCAATTGTCTCCTCTCCTCTCCTCTCCTCTCCTCTCCTCTCCTCTCCTCGTCTGTTTTTGGGGGCTCAGTGATAAGATCTCCCTCAATGGCAAACTTTGGGAGACATCTTAAAGATCCCCACTGTCACTTCAGCTTAATGCAGCCCTGTGGGCTCTCAGTACAAACACACACACGTACACACACACACACACACACACACACACACACGGCCTCCCACTAATAATAGGGGCAGGGAGAGGCAGCCTGGATTCGAGGGCTCGTAAACACACTTCTTTCTCCCAACAATTCTCTTTGATCTTTATCAAACAAAACAGTTTCCTTGGTGTATTTTGTGCTTCCATCTCTCGACTTGAACATGCTGCAGTGCACTTTTCCCACTTCGATTTCCCCACCCATAAATAAAATGAGAGCACATTTGGATTTCCTGACTGTGGGCTTTCAGTAGGCCGATCACTGCCACGTCTGTCAGATCCATTAATTCAGAAGTGTGCGAGCAAGTTCTGGTTAACCGTTTCCTGGGGCAACGTGTTTATACCTCAAAACAGCCCATTTGCATATCTTATAACATTTATTTTTAGCACCATGCCGAGATGGCAGACATGCATTACTTATGTTTTTGAAGGGGTTTAAACGGATCAACAGAGCTGTCTTTTCACGCCACACAGCAGCAGAACTTCCCTCTGCCGAGCCACGCCGTGCGGCTCTGGGTGTTTAACTAAGATTGAGTTCAAGCTTTCCTGTTAAGGGTTCCCACTTCCTGTGTTCGCAGGAAAAAAAAAAATCATGTCCTTCAGTTTCTGGATCCCATGGTCCATAATGATCTGATCTCTGTCTCCCATAGGCGGGCCGTTGCTATGGCAACCTGATGACGCTCTGAGGAAGGACGGGAGGGAGAAAAGGGAGGGAGGTGCAGGGAGATGAGGAAGAAGGTAGCTGCACCGAAGATTGAGTATGTTTGAGAGGATGACTCACTCGGTTACAAATAAGGGTGTGTGGCATCTGTGACATTTGCGGTCTTTGTGCTTCACACAGAAATGCAGTTTAGAAACTATTTAGGAAGTGAACAAGAGGAAACCCTGTGTGTGTTTGTGTGTGTGTGTGTGTGTGTGTGTGTGTGTGTGGGAGGGGGGTAACCCTAAGGTGGATTTTCACACACAGTACAAAGGAAGTGGTTTTAAAAGCCGCTCGACTCAACGCTGACTTCAGCACTGACAGCGTGAAAATAATGATTTATGATGTGAACAGACAGAACTGAGACGTGATCATGTGCAGAGGACATGTCCCCGTCCATCCTCCATCCATAATGGCTCCTACACCCTTGCATGGCTCTCTGCCTCTGCTCCTGCCCTGCTGTTGCCATAGCGACCGCTCGGGTACAGACTCAAAACAACTTACTGACAAAAACCTACATTTTACCTTTGGATGTTAACTGCTCCAAATGAGCCTGAGATGGGTGGAACAGCAGCCGTCTGTTGCTCTGCATGTTTTTCTGCTTAGTTAAAGACAATAAAGTCTGAAACAGGGAGGTTTGGACGCTGCACAGATTTCTGCCTTGATGCATTTTGCAATTATGTTTGTTGTATCTGGACAGTGATGTGTTCCCAATGTGTAATGTTCCTGCACTGAAAACACATGAGGCCATTTTGTGTGATTTTGTTGTTCATTAATTCATAGTTTGCTTAATTGTGTGATGGTGGTACGAGTGTGTGTGTGTGTGTGTGTGTGTGTGTGTGTGTGTGTTGTGTGTGCATACTCCTAAACAGACTTTGGTTTAGACTGTTGTTACAGAGGCATGATTCACATGAGAAAAATAAATATTTGTCCTGTTTTGCTGAATTAACAAAATGATCTCAGAATGAGGAGAAAATTGCTCTTGTTTTTTGAATAAATTAGGTAATTATCTTAAGATTCAGAGAAAAATTCAAGAGCAAAAAAATCTGTTCTTGTTTGTCTGTACTGAGAGATTATCATCTCAAAATTTGAAGAAAAGTTTTTATTTAAAAAATCTGCTATGCTTTTCCTTAATTAACGAGATAATTGACTCAGAATTCTGATGTAAGTTTTCATGGGAAAAAATTCCGGCCTTGTTTTTCTGAATTTACAAGGTAATTATTTTAAAATTCAGAGATTAAAAAGAGAGAGTGAAAATTTTCTTCTCTGTTTTTCCTAAATTAGGGAAAAGTTTCATGGAAATTATTTCAAAAATTGGACCAAAGTTTATATGAAAAAAATCTGCTCTGTTTTTTCCTTAATTGAATTTTGACAAAGGTTTTCATGGAAAAAAATTTTGGTCTCTTTTTTCCGAATTAAGGAAATCACTGTCTCGAAAAACTTATCTGAGAACAGTTTAAAAAAAAAATAATAATAATCAAATGAATAAATAAATAACATAAAAATAATTTTTCTGATTAAACAAGATTATTAACCCAAAATTCTGAGAAAAGTTTTTATAAAATTTTATGCTCTTGTTTTTCTGAATTAGTGCAAATACAATCTTGTCAATTCTGAATTAACAGCAGTTTTTCATGAATTCAGAAAAAAAAAATAGCAGATTTTTTTCCCCATTAAAACTTTTCTCTGAATTCTGAAATAATTATCTTGTAACCTCTGAAAAACAGCAGAATTTATTTTCTCAATTGAAATTAAAGATGTACTAATAGCCAAAAAAAAAAAAAAGCAAAAAAAAAATCCCCAGGGGTGAGTGCTCCTGTCCAATCAGAGACGATCTCTGACGCTACCTTCCGTACACAATAGCATTCTTTCAGTGAACAGGGCCGGCGCTAGGACCCGGGGCGGGCACCGGGGGAAGTCCTCTGCTGCTGGCGGGGCAAGGCAGAGCACACAAACACACACACTCACACGCTCACACACACACGGTCCACGCACACAAGCGTACACAAACACACACTTCCACACACACGCACACACACTCCGCGAGCTTCTCCGACAGAGGAGAGAGAGAGCGCGAGCGCAGAGAGGGATAAACAGAGCGCGAGAGAGCGAGACTATAGGAACGCAGCGGCTCGTGTGTGTGTGCGCGTGTGTGTGTGTGAAGGTACGCTCGCTCGGTGGTTAGAAACGACTGGCGGGGCGGATATGGAGGGGCTCGGGAAAAACGCTGGGAAGTGACCGAGCACCGCGACCAAGAGAGAAGAGAGGAGAGAGGAAGGAAGGACGGACGGACAGCACGGAAGGAAGGAAGGAAGGAAGGAAGGAAGGACGGAAGGAAAGGAGGAGAGGAGGAGAGAGAGAAGTGTGACAGAGGAGAGGAAGACTGTGAAGAAGGGGCTCGTCTGGAACACACAAGGATCCTAAGGTGACTTTATGGGGCTTTATCTGTCTGTGTGTGTGTGTGTGTGTGTGGGTGTGTGTGTGTGTGTGTGCGGGGTGTTGACATGTGCTGCATGGCTCTGCACTTAAAGGGAAGAGTGGAGGTGTGTGTGTGTGAGTGTGAGGGGGTCGGGGTATATATATGTGTGTGTGTGTGTCCAAGTGTGTGTTTGTGTGTAGCCTATAAATACACATCAGTGTGTGTGTGTGTGTGTGTATGTGTGTGTGTGTGTGTTTAGGGTTGTTTTTCCACGAGCTAAAAAGGGGCCAAAGTGTGTAAAGCGAGCTGAGCTGACCGCTGTAAACTGGAGTGAAGGGATCAAAAGGAGTGGATACTTTTTTAGGGAGCAGCATGATCCCAGTCCAACACACACATGCACACACACACACACACACACACACACACACACTTCTCAGGTACTTGAAGTTGAAGCTGGAGGAGAAAGGGGGGGTAACAGGAGTCCATTTTTACCACTCTGCTTCACTGTGTGTGTGTGTGTGTGTGTGTGTGTGTGTGTGTGTGTGTGTGTGTGTGGAGTTTCCAGTGCAGCAGGTAACACACACTGTTCGGTTGCAGGTTGCAAAAAGCCCAGAATGCATTTTGTATTTGTGGCTCGATAACGTAGTAGCAGCTTCTTCCTGTGTGTGTGTGTGTACTGTATGTGTGTGTGTGTGTGTGTGTGTGTGTGCCATATACGGCAAACAGGTTGAGGGGAGGCAGATCTGATCAGACGCACAGCAACAGAGGAGAGAGCGTGGCACAGGCTGAGCAGCAGCACATTGGATTACACACAGACGACTACACACACACACACACACAAGCTCCGTGGCCAGCAGAACAGCTGGGAGAAATGTGTGTGTGTGTGTGTCAGTGCCTGAGAGCGTTTCACTTAATGCACGCGTCCGCCTCTGCACGTGCGGGACTGTTTGCTTTTATATTATCCTTCGCCACTGTGTGTGTGTGTGTGTGTGTCCGTCTGAGGCTGTGTAAATATGTATGTGCGGGGTAAAGAATGTTCTGTCGTCTCCTCAGACAGACGCCGTGTGTGTCTACCTCCACCTCCACCTCCACCTCCCTCCCACCTCCACCCTCTGGTCTGGAGACAGGAGGTGGAGGAGGGTTACGGGGGGAGGAAAAGCGATCAGATGACCGACAATAAGGCAGATGAGGAGATTAATCCGGTAGCGAGGGATGAGACGGAGAGGAAGGAAGGGAAAAAGGATGATGGAGGGTTTTTTTTGTAGGAGGTGGAAAAGAAAGCGGAGGAGACGGAGTGGAGGAGACGGGGGCTGACATGCTCTCTCCAGGAGTGCTCGGGAGTGCTGCTCATTCATAATTCACCTCCATGCCAAACGTTCATTCACATATTGACCCCCCATGGCTGCGCTCAATGGAGTTCTCGCCCCTCCACCTCTCCCTGTCTCTCAATGGACACCCCTGCAGCGTGACGTTCAGTTAGCCCGCTTCTTTTCCACTTTGGAGACAGTTGAGTTCCTCAGAGGAAGCCCGCGCTGCTTTTTTTGTCTCCGTTACGGCTCTTTTGACACCGGCGGCTCGTCACAGCGAAGCTCAGATGTGAGATTGAATCGTGTAAATTGAATATTGAATCCAGACTCCACCCCAGACGCAGATAATTGGTATGGATGGCTCAGTGGGTTAGTGCTCTCAGAACAACTGTTGTTAGTCTGATTCCCTCAACACAGCTAAAACAGTCCATAATGGATCTATAATTCATGTGTGAATGAATTGAACAGTCTGTGTTTTGAATAAAAGCACAGACGCCAGCGCATGATTTATTCAGCGTAAATACTCAAAAGTGGCTGCTTTAATATTTCTGATTGTGTTAGCGGTGCCTAGAGCTACGCTGTAACACACTGCTGTGCTCTGGTCAGCTGTGGCCCAGGAGCCATATGGTAGAGCGTCTGAAATGCACCGTCAGAATAAAATCTGTACAGCAGGAGTACGTTCAGTCCTGAAAGGTAAACACTACAGAGGTGCGCCTTATCAGCACAAGTGATAACAATATCCTGACTTCTGTAGTTTTATGATTACTCAGAGAAAAGAGGACAGAGAAGGGTCAGTGTTGACATCGTATCTCAGTGTGTCCATGCTGAAACGTCTCCTTTATTTTGTGGTTTTAAAAGTACTATGATTTTTTTCCCAAAGATACATTTAGCAGTAAGAGTGAGGCACTTCTGTCTGTCTGAGTGCCACCGCTTGACTCCCACTGGATCCAACCACACTAAATATAGTTAAACTAATTAAAGTCACTGTCCACCCCTCCACCACCCTAAAGAAAAAAATTATTAAGGCACCTACGATCATTAAAGGAGCTGTATCCGACAATCAGAGCATTAACATAACATTCATCCATTTAATTTCAGTAAGTGCTTATCCTGTTAGGGGTTGCAGGGGGCTGGAGCCTATCCCAGCTGACACTGGGTGAGAGGCAGGGTTCACCCTGGACAGGCCACCAGACTATCACAGGCTGACACATAAGCCCTTTTTAGATAGGAACTGTGTAAATTTGCAGGAAAGCCCAATCAGTCTTTTTTCAGCATTGGCAGTATAAAAACAAAATCGGGCATCTACCTACTTTTGTTTATACGGAATGCGCCTTTTTCGGGGCAATGGGGGGCGTGAGCAAGTAACAAAACGTGTAGCTCAGCGTGTGACGTAATCAGTGACGTGGGAGGGAAGCCGCAGCTAGTCAGTCCTTTCGGCGATTCTCTCGTAAGTCGGCCCGTCCTTCACCGTCCCCGTCATCTGTCGGTTAATGGCCTCTTCGGTTGCGAGGGCAAGGAGGGCGCGCAATTCCTTGTCTCCCCAGTTGCTCATCTTTACAGTGTCTGTCAGGTTTGCGTTTCCCTCTTGCTACTAGCTGCTCGCTAATTCCTGCTATCAGCTGTTTCCTGTTTATTCACCGCCAGTGGGTCGCACGTGCGGCGTCATCAACAGCTCCTCCCGTTCAGAATTCAGATTCAGATTCAGAATACTTTATTAATCCCCGGGGGGAAATTGTTTATTGTTTGTTGCGGAAGGCCACCTCGGTCTGTTTAAACTAAAAGGGTTCCGCCAATATGACTACCCAACGAGGCGGAAAATTGTGCGCCTCGGATCAATTTGCCAATCCGGCTCTGTGTGTATAAACGCTTGCAGCTTGCCGGGAAAACGGCCCAACATTGCGGAAAATCTGGCAGTGTAAAAGGGGCTGACACATAGAGACAGACAACCATTCACACTCACATTCACACCTACAGACAATTTAGAGTCACCAGTTAACNTCTCCCCAGTTGCTCATCTTTACAGTGTCTGTCAGGTTTGCGTTTCCCTCTTGCTACTAGCTGCTCGCTAATTCCTGCTATCAGCTGTTTCCTGTTTATTCACTGCCAGTGGGTCGCACGTGCGGCGTCATCAACAGCTCCTCCCGTTGCGGAAGGCCACCTCGGTCTGTTTAAACTAAAAGGGTTCCGCCAATATGACTACCCTACGAGGCGAAAAATTGTGCGCCTCGGATCAGTTTGCCAATCCGGCTCTGTGTGTATAAACGCTTGCAGCTTGCCGGGAAAACGGCCCAACATTCGCGGAAAATCTGGCAGTGTAAAAGGGGCTGACACATAGAGACAGACAACCATTCACACTCACATTCACACCTACAGACAATTTAGAGTCACCAGTTAACCTGCATGTCTCTGTGGGAGGAAGCTGGAGCACCTGGAGGAAACCCACGCTGACACAGGGAGAACATGGAAACTGAACAGAAGGGCTCCCCCACTCTGGGTTCAAACCAGGAACCGTCTTGCTGTGACGCGACAATGCTAACCACTGCACCACTGTGCCGGCAGTTTGTTAATATAACAGCAAACCTCGATTGTGATGTTAAGATATGGCGGACTATGAAGTCACTCTCCCTCTGTGTGAAGTAGGGATGCATGATTTGGATTTTGTGCGGATATGTAACAACTCATTCTCATATTCTCAAGTCTCTTCGACGGCCCACCAGCAGATGGACACATGAAATAGAATACTTTTCAAAGTATGTAATATTCATTCTTTGTGCTAATTAAGAAAACGCTTATTTAAAGGCTGATTCTCGTAGTTCATTTTAAAGTGAATATTGGCTGATACCGATGATGTGCCGATGTTATCGTGCATCCTAGTGTGAAGGGTTCCTGTAGATCCTTAAAAAGTTTTAAAAGGCATTGAATTCATTCATCTTAAAATAAGGACTTAATTTGTAGTAAAATGTCTC
This sequence comes from Epinephelus moara, assembly GCF_006386435.1. Classification (NCBI taxonomy): domain Eukaryota; kingdom Metazoa; phylum Chordata; class Actinopteri; order Perciformes; family Serranidae; genus Epinephelus; species Epinephelus moara. The sequence continues at coordinate 35,671,279 of NC_065517.1, forward strand.
AAATCAATCTTTTAAGTGTATTAAAATTACCAAGACATGGGAAGTAGGGTTTTTAGGAATCATTGCATCCTGAAATCCTGAATTATTCGTCACAAAAAAGTCATGTTTTACATTACAATAAATATTTGGGCAAAATCCTCCCAAATGTTTTTTTGTCTTCAGTTTGGGCTTTTGTAAAATTGGTCTTAAATTTTGTTCTTAAATTTTTTAAGTGGTGTTAAAAAGTCTTAAATCCCACTTGTCTTAAGCTGTGTGTGCACGTTACTGTATGCGAGTCCCTGGCCCCCTTTTACACAGCACCTTTATTCCACCTTGGAGTTCTGTATAAAAGGTACACAGTTTGGGCATGGGGTTGTCTCGCCTCTAAGACGACAGTGGGGGTAGCAACAGCACCGATTGTACGTCTGTATAAAAGGGACAGCCGGCAAGACGGAACCATGGATGTGTTTTGAGGTTTTGTTGTGTGTAGCAGTTAGCAGCTAGCTCAAAGGAGAAGAACAGAGACCAAAAATGTCCGCAAGTTGGGAAAACAATGAGGTCCGAGAGCTCCATATCCTCCGAGCAAAGCGCGAGATCAGCTGCCATATAACAGGGACGCAGTGTTATGCCATCGTAATTGTTTATAAAGCGTTGCTGACACATTGGCACTGTTGTGTTACATGTCAAACCCATCATGCCTCTTTGCCTCTGGGATGCTGGCATAATATCTGAAATCACACACTTGGTCGGCATGATGCAGCTGTTGTTTGGTTCTGTGTAAAAATGCAAAGGCAGCGTAAAGAAGAGACTTTCTAGCGGCTCTATAGTGTGATCTCTGTATAAAAAGTGTTCCTGTGTGTGTATCTCACTGGCTAGTGGCTAATCACTGGCGCGCTGCACTGCGCTCATACGATGGTTATCGCTGATAACAGAGTGTGTGGCATCCAACCTTCAGTTTACCCCACATAGCACCATTAGCTCTGTCAGCACTGTTGCCTTTGGTAACACTGTTTATGCTTTTAGCATTGTTAGCTGCTAGCCACCTGCTCAGCCGCCTCCATGTTGAGAGCTGTGTGCAGGCAATCTCGGCTCAGACTGTGAGTCATAGATAAGCTCCATAAACTGTTCATCTCTCAGCAGATGAAAACTAAAGATTGCTCCACGATAACAGAACAAGTAGCCGTATACATCCATCACTGCCTTTTTCTAAACAGTCATTAACAGAGAAACCATTTTGACGGCACCCAAAGCATTTTTCAGAGACTACCATGACCTACGACACCTGACCAAGTGGTATTTGTGTGCGGTCCCCCTCCTCCAGTGGTGAGTTTGCTACGTTACCCCGGCTCGAACTAAATAAGTCGAACTTTTTGAAACATCAGCTGTAAGTCTGTGCTTCTAGATTAATACGAGAATTAGCCACTTTGTTAGCATGCAGGTCAGAGTAACATTAGCCAATACGAAAGTGCCAAAAACTGCAGTTCCACAAGTGGCCACTTGAGGCTGGCTCTACAAGTGTGACCTTTATATTTAAATCACCAACTTTACAGCAGAAATAAACACGTTTACAGCCTGGTCTTGATAACGTATTACCCTGTTCTTGACAACTGTACAGAGGCTGAATTTTTATGTAACTCACCTGTTTAAATTTGTCAAACTATTGTCACTTTTGGCTCCAAAAATCTAAGATGGCAACAGCCAAAATGCCAAACTTCAAATTGGAGTCCACAAACCAATGGGTAATGTTAGCTACGTCCATTATTCTAATACAGTCTATGGGTGGTACTAGCTCTGTTTCCCCATGTGACCCTCACTTTGTAGGTCATAGCAGCCCCTCAAAGTCTGAGAGAGAGAGACGTGTGAAACATTTGGATCCACATCGCAGTTAATTCACAATAAAACAGATGGATGATGCTTCACAGGAGAAACTTTTCAAAGTTGTTGCCACTCTCAGTCTTTTTAATTATTTTTCATACTTTTTTATGACATGGGGATTATTAGCAAATGACAGAGTTTCCTGTCATTAATTAATTCCTTTAATTTTTTTGAAAGGTGACCTTTGCCTTTGGTGTACTGATTCATGTGTTAAAACAAGTGGAGAGTTAAAAGCACAGTTTTAAATTGCAGTGGAAACACAGCCGGCCTAAGTGGCCAGAATGGCTCAGAAGAATAATGCTCTTCTGTATCCCCCAGGTTATTATTGTCTTCAATAGGCCTCCTGCTGATTTGAAATGGACTCATTGTCCACAGTGATGGGCACCTCTGCTCAATTAGCCTCTCTCCACTTAATCGTGCTGAGCTATTGCCGGTCGCATCCTCGCACCGTCGCACGCACATGAATACACACTGACACATACAGAAGAGCAGGCGCGAGCACAGCCGCACGCACGCGCACCCTCTCGCACGGAAAGACGTCAGCGGGTGTAAAAATAGATTTTATAAATGGGGGAAAAAGTGTTTTATGTTTACAAGGGGTGATGTCATGTTTGGTTTAGATCCATAGCTGACGAATCGGAGGGCAGCTGTGGCGAGTATCAGCCTGCTCAGCTTTGGCTCCACTGACTGCTGCTTTATTTTTTGGTGCTTTTAAAGGAGCGGAGTTCAAGGAGTTGCAGTCTGTGTGTGCATCTTGTGTGTGTTGTTTTCAGCGGCGGAGGCATGCACACAGTGACGCTGCTCCGGTTGCCAAGCAACACAGGAACGTGGGTGGAAGGATTTCCTGTCCTTAGGAAGCTTTGTTTATAAGTGGGGGGGAGAGAGTGTGTATGTATATGCATGTGTGTGTGTGTGTGTAGATTTCAGTGTGCATTTCAGCAGTATGCTTGAGTGCTTGTGTGCTTTTAATGCACTCTTCGCCTCAAGTAAAAGTGCGAGAGAAAAGTCACTTAAGACACACACAGACACACAGCACACTGTGTGTACACTGTGCACACAGAGGAAAGGCAAAAAAGGCCCTTTCTAGTCTGTTGAGTTGGATTTGCGTTGCATAACTCTGACTGTGTTTGCAGCGCTCTGTCTCCTCCTCTTCTACCCAAACACTCTCACCATGTCACAGCCGCCACGCTCACGCCAGGCCGCCTCCCGCTAATGATGTCATCAGCATGCCTCATTTTATGTCTCCTCTCACACATGAGATTGCAATTATGTGTTCTTGCCCTGCATGTGATCACAAAAAAAACACACACAGCATGCCTGTCCTGCAGGCGTTGGACCCGTGATTACGTAATGGACACTGAGTGAATGGGATGACGTCAGCTTGGCTCTCTCTGACTCTCCTGTCTTTCTGGCTAGCTACAGTGATGTCATAAGTGGATGCAGCCATACACCGTGTGTGTGTATGTGTGTGTGTTGGCATGCATAATCGTGTGTGGAGACAAAAATGACCTCAGGAGCCATCTGATTTATATAATGTGTTTACTCCTCCTCCTCTTTTCCCCTCGTCCTTTCCCCTTAAAGTGGAAAGACTTCACAGCTAATAGATACTTTATTGTTCTGCAGCAACATGAGGCGTTTAGAGATGCTCGTGCAGCACACACACACTGTTGCAGCCTGTTGCGGCCCCCTGAGACTGGCTTCTATTTGAAATGAATATCCCAGTGTCTCGCAACTGGTAACTCCATCGTCTTGTTGCCCTCCGTCTGTGACTGTCTGACCTTTGTTGATTCTCATCCCGAGACTCGCCAACAATCACAGGCAGGCAGCGAATGAAAGGAGAACGAGATGCTGCTGGGTCGTCTCCACAGATACTGTACGTGCCAGTTCTTATTTTAGCAAGAGAAAACACAGCGTCATGGAGAAAGAGGAGCGATTTGGTGGTTGGCCTTCTCCAGCCCTCGACAAAAATATCTGTTTTTAGCTCGCTGTTTGAGCTACGGGGTTTTAAGCACAGAGGAAGAGTGCTCTATTTGTGTCTTGGGTTGAACAGGCCGCCTGTTGTGTTCTCCAGGCGTTGCGGTCGAGGCTCTGAACATCAGCCATCGAACGTTGGATGGGAGAACTGGGAGCTTTTAACAGACCTGAACACACACACAAAGACGCACAGCCACACTTTGTCTTTCCGCCGTCCTCTCCCACTTTTTCTCTTTACCCTCAAACCCCAAACCAAAGGGAAGTCACACCACACAGTGACTTAACAGTTTACGAGCTGAGCAACAACACACACACGGTATAAATACACACATGCACGAACTCAAAATATGCAGATTTTCCTAATAAACTGATTAGTATTAACTCAGCCGCGCTAAGACCAAACCACAAACGGTCCACTGTACGTTCCACTAACCACACACAGCAGCTTAACACTGCACAGGATGGCTTGCACAAACATACACACACATATGCATAAATAAACACAAAGACAAAACCCACACACACACACTGTAGACCCAGCCCAAAGCAAAGCATAAATAGATTTCTTTTGCATAGTTCATAAGAGAAAGATTGGTGTTTTGTTGTAACCCATCTGTGCTTTTCCAGCAGATGTTTAGGCTCTAAACGCAGGTGTTTTGTAGCAACCCGTCAGTGTTCTTCCAGCGGCTTTTGGGGTTTCAAACATGGGCGTTTTGTGGAGACCTATCTAAGTTGTTTCAGCAGCTTTTCAGGCTCCAAATGCAGGTGTTTTAACATGAACCATCAGTGTTTAACCAGCAACTTTTTAGGCTCCAGAGGTTGGTGTTTTAACGTGAACCATCAGTGTTTTACCAGCAACTTTTTTGGCTCCTGACGCAGATGTTTTGTAGCAACGTATCAGTGTTTTTCCTCTGGCTTTTAGGCTTCAAATGTGGGTGTTTTGTAGTAACCCCTCAGTGTTTTTCCACTGGCTTTTAGGCTCCAAATACAGGTGATACGCAGGAACCTATTTGTGATTTCCAACGGCTTTTTAGGCACTAAATGTGGGTGTTGTGTAGCAACCTATCCATGTTTTTCCGGCGGCTTCTTGGGCTCCAAACTTGGGTGTTTTGTAGGGACCCATCACTGTTTTTGCAGAGACTTTTCAGGCTCCAAATGCAGGTGTTTTAAGGTTCACCATCAGCGTTTTACCAGCTGCTTTCCAGGCCCCAAACACGGGTGTTTTGTAGCAACCCATCTGTGTTTTTACATTGCTTTTAGGCTGCAAATACAGGACCCATCTGTGATTTTCCAGTGGCTTTAAAGGCACCAGACGTGGGTGTTTTGTAGTAACCCCCCAGTGTTTTTCCACTGGCTTTTCAGCTCCAAACACAGGTGTTATACAGGGGCCCATTTGTGTTTTCCAACAGCTTCTTAGGCACCAAATGCAGGTGTTTTGTAGCGACCCACTAGTGATTTTTCAGCTGCTTTTCAGGCTCCAAACATGGTTCATTTATGGCTACCTGTTGGTGTTTTTCCAACGGGATTATGCCACAAGAAGCGGTAGCTTTTTACTGAGACATTGCTGCATTACCTGCTGGCATTGTGCCCCCAAAACTGTAATTAAAGCCAAAACATGACCTTTTCCTGACTATAACCAGGTGTTTTTTTGCCTACACATAACCACATTGACCACAGTATCTGCTACATAATAACGTGTAAATGTAACTTACCCGTGGTTTGCAGAGATGATGGCAACATTTTTTCTGGTGATTCGGCTGTTAGACCATAACTGCACAAATAAATCACAGATGCCGTCCAAACAATGACCGAACTTCACTTCAACAAGTAACAGTTGGACACAGATGCACAACTACAGTAATTGTATACATATGTGCACACACATACACACACACACACACACACATACACATGCACACGCTCACCCCCCACCCCCCAGCAGTCTTAGGGCCTTAGTCAGCGTCTGTGTGTCCATGCGTGGGCCTGTTCCCTGGCAGTGTGAGGGGAAAAAATACCTTCCCATATGATGTAAACACCAAAGTCCCTGTGTGTGTATGTGTGTGTGTGTGTGTGTGTGTGTGAATGCATGAGTGTGTGTGCGTGTGCATGCTCATAAGCTTGTGTGTGTATGTGTGTGTGTCCGTGTGTGTGTGTGACTGGCATTCTCTGAGATAGGATTCGCTCTCTGTGACAGTTTACCAAATTATTCCACAACACTGTGCAGTTTCTTTTTAAAGATAAGTTTCTCTGCCATCTCCGCTTTGTTCCACTGCACACAGTGGAAAGAGACGGCAGAGACGGCGGAGACAGAGGGGCTGACATGTGACATCACTAACTAAAGCGAGGAAGTAAGGTAAAAGCAGAGGCCACTGCTTTTAACTAAATTATTAGAAATATCTCGTATTGATTTTGTGATGGTTTTAGAGGACGCAGCACTTTGTTTGGAGTAATGCCGAACCAGTGAACTTCATTATTGTTACTGTTGTGTAGAAATATGATTATTGACTCCTCGGGAGGCCCCTCAGTTTTTCTGTTTTAATATATGACTCACATATTAAACGGTATAATTGTGTGTGTGCATGTATGAAGACACATCAAACGCACTGCACTGATTTTATCATAGAAAACAAAAACAGTATTTTAACCTGCAGACCAGAGAAACGATATGCTTGAATGTAACCTGAAATTATTACAGCTACAGTCTGATTTTAACATATTGCATGAAGTTTGTGAGAGACCGCTGCTTTTGTACACTTTTCTTTGCTAATAGAACAAAGAGAGGAGAGATTCGTTACCTTGGGAGAAAACAAATCTGTATTTCGACAACCTGGGTGTCAGAACAGTCAATCAGTGTGCACTAAATATTTTTTTACACGAACACACTCTTAATTCTGCTCTCAGATGCAATGAAATGCTTGGTAAATGCAGTTATCTTAGTATGTGTAAGCAGTGTTGGGCAAGCTACTTGGAAAGTGTAGTGAGCTAAGCTACTAGTTACTCTAATATTAAATGAAGCTTCACTACATCAAAGCTATCACCCTCAGAAATGTAGCAAGCTAAGCTACAGCAAAATGAAAGTATCTAGTGCAACTACATCCAAGCTTTTTACTAAATTGAACCAACTTCGTGCCAAGTCAGTGTTATCTTACTGATCAATAAAACTGTCAGTCAAACAGATAGGCAGGTAAAAAAGTTAAGTTCAGTTGTTTATTGAACAGTGAGCTGCACTAACTCCCAACACGACTCAAACCACAGCAGCAAGAATGAAGACCTGCTTC